>NC_138031.1:89590678-89644004 GCF_964106645.2 Podarcis pityusensis | reverse complement strand
CAGGAACCTGCAGAAAGGTGCAATGGGTCTTTGCTCAGTGACACATTTTATCCTGCTGCCCCAGAGGTCCTTGCAATATACAAGTCCTCCCTTCACACAGACGTACCTCCATTGTGTTTCATAACTCACAAAAAAAGGAATGTAACCATTCTTGAGTCCTACATGAAGAAATGAACCACCTAATCTGAAGCATTTCTGAAAGAGCTTAAAAAGACGTATTCACACAAAAGTGCCAGAAAAGATCATTTCAAAATCTTACTTTTTTGTTTTGTTTTGCATGTGTATTTTGGTCTCACAGACACTTTCCCTTTTTCCCACCTTTGCACTGGTGAGACCACCCCTAGAGAAAGATACTGTGCTGTGCATTTGCCATTAATCACTTCAATTACCTTTCATACCAATGCACTTTCTATATTTGCCTCTTGTGTTTTATTACTAGTAGAATAAACACGCACATTTTTATAACAGCCCCTTTGGGCTGTGTCAACAGCTATACATGCTTCTTTGCTTAACATTGCTGGCTTAGCATCGAAAGCCTTTAAAACACAACAAAGAAACAGAGATGATTCAAATAATTCGCATTATATACAGGCATGATGATGGATGTGATCTCCTGTTATCTTAACATTGACACATGCTTAGTATGCTCTGCAAGTTAAGTCATTGGCTTTTAAATGAGAGTTTAGATCTCTGATAGCAGCTGGAAGGCAAGCCAGAGCCTGCTTACAGAGCCCTGCTGCTCAAAATGACGCTGCTGGGGCTCACCCTGGGACAAGAGAAATGATGGGATGGGGGGGGGGGTTGCAGGCCTTGAAGGCTGGCTCCAGAATTGTGAGGACTGGCAAGAGATGTTGGAGCCCAATTTACGCTTCTCACTGAGAGAGCATGAAGGACCCTAAGAAGGGAGAGCAGCAAGGGCCTTGATGTTTGGTCTTCAACAGTTAGCACTTGGACAGTAGACGGAGCAGGCAGTTTCCCTGCTATGGTGAGGCAAGGTGCTGTAGTGGACAGCAGGATAGACAGTGGTGCTTACCTGACCTTCTGTCAATGAAGTTGCTGCTGCTTACTGGGAGGAAGAGTGGGAGCGGCAAGGAGGCAGGGAGATCAGTGCTGGGCAAATGTTCTGGCAGAACCAATACAGTGTTCCTGCTGGTGTGTTTGCACAGCGCCAGCCTCCCCAGCATCTTGACGCTTAAACTCTTCCTCCCCATAAGCAGCAGCAGCTCTGCTGATGGGAGGTCAAAAAGGCTGTGCTGCCCTTCCCCATTGTCTGCTACTGATGAGATGTATTTCTATTTAATTTGTGGCATATATTTTTATAGGTAAAGTTAAAGGGACCCCTGACCATTAAGTCCAGTCACGGATGACTCTGGGGTTGCGGCGCTCATCTTGCTTTCCTGGCTGAGTACAGCTTCCGGGTCATGTGGCCAGCAGGACTAAGCCGCTTCTGGCGAACACTATTTACCTTCCCACCGGAGTGGTACCTATTTATCTACTTGCACTTTGATGTGCTTTTGAACTGCTAGGTTGGCAGGAGCAGGGACCGAGCAACAGGAGCTCACCTCATCGCGGGGATTCAAACCACCGATCTTCTGATTGGCAAGCCCTAGGCTCTGTGGTTTAGACCACAGCGCCACCCGTGTGTATATTTCTATATTAACATATAAATTAGCCTATGTGGTTTCTCTGACCTGGGTTGGTGCTCGCTGGCCTTCTAAAAGCTGCACATGTAGGAGCCAGAAATCTTATTTAGAAGAGAAAGCTGCCATCTTCACGTCAGAATCATATTCTTAAGGAGGCCTTTGCAGAGCCAGCCCACCCATGAGGCAAGGTGAGGCGACTGCCTCAGGCAGCAGGATCCACAGGGGCAGCGGATCCTGCTGTAGATCTTCATTCCCTCCTTGTTCCTGATGTGGATCTTCATTCACCCCTTTCTCCCCTGGTGGGGAAGGGGGCACCATTTTGCAGTTCACTTCAGATGCCACAATGTATCGGGCTGGCTCTGGGCTTCGGTTGCCTCCTATAATTGGGAAGTGGAGAAAACTATAGTAGCCATGGAGTTTGCAAACAGAGAATGACCCAGTGCGGTGCACTGAGTGGGGCTCAGCCCCTCAATGGTACAGCATTAATGTCCTCCATCTTCATCCTCCCCCCAGTCTTTTGCGAACACTCCCAGCTTTGCATCAGGCAATTTCAAAAATTAAAATAATTTGTAAAAAGGGAAATCAAAGGACTGACACTGTTTCCAGCTTCCCTTTGGTGTCCAGCCCACTCAAAGTGATAATGATGGCATTCTGAATTCAGTGGTCCTCTAACCAGTCTCTGCCCTATTACTGCCTGGCTACCTATTGTTAAATTTAAAGAAATTAAACTGTTAATGGTGGCCAGGCAGAGTGCCAGTCCCTACACTGCCTTGTGTTCCAGAGATGAGAGAACTGATTAAGAAGCTGCTTAAAGAGAATGCCAGACTTGTCAGGTTCACACTCCTGTCTCAGCAACATGAACGCTGGCTTGGTCTTGTCCACAGAATGGAAGATGCCAGGAGCCCCAAGATGTGCTCTATGGAGAGCTGGCTTCAGGCACCATGTCCATTGGCAGACCAACTCTGTGTTACAAAGCTTACAGTTCCTAATCATCTCTCCTCTGTGAGACAGGGCGGTGGTTTGTGAGAAGTCGGTGGTGCAAATAGTTAAACTTTTCGGCTGCATCACATTTTGAATGGTCCAAAATTGCCCCCACCTTTTCCTTGTCATTCAGCTAATTGGCAAATGCTGTTACAAATAGTAGGGCTGCGCAGAGGACGGCTCAGATGAGAAGTCAGTGTTCAGAGACTATGCGTCTTTGAGGAGCGGGCATCGCCCCCTGCCTGTACACGCTGCCCAAGTAAGCTTGTCACAGCCTCACATCAGATTTGTTGAAGGCAGGAATGTAAAGTCCAATGTTTTTGGCCTGAATATCCTGGTAGTGTCCTATATTCTTTATTCCCATGGGGAGGAATAGGGAATTCTGGGGGGTGAGGAGCTGCTGCTGGTATAAACCCCTAAATGACTATATTCATGTCAAAGACTAAAATCCTTTTCACTGAAAAGAAAGGAAATCTGGCAGCTTGACTTGTGCTGATAACAGTGCTGTAGTTATTATGAGGTATAAATAATAAATATCCACAACAAATGCTCTTGGAATACATTGCTTGCTTTTAAACAGTTTAATCTTGAATTTATCCAAGCATGGGTATATGAACCTTGGCTTCTGAAATATTAAATCTCTTTTCAAATCACCCATCCCATTTATCTGAAATACCATGCACAATGTAGTATTGCCAGCTTAAGATCACTTGATAAAAGACCTACAAAAATGTAACTGGCTCAAGTTCTTTGCATGGTTTAGGGTTGGCAGAAGGGTTCTTGCACCTTCAACAGCAGCGTGTCAAGGAAACTTCAGCAAGTTAAGCCTTTTCTATTGTGGAAATACAATTTTGGGTTAAACTTCACTTGTTGACATTCTGTCTGCCCAGTGTCATGCATGTTGGTGCTTAATTTATTTTTGGACTCTACACCACACAAGAGAGGATACAATTTTGCAAATGACACAAAGCGTATGCAATACTGTGTTCTCTTCTGTGAGTGGGGTAGAGGGCCCCAGAAAGACCTGTTGGTGGCCCTGGACCTCTGTAATTCAAATGTGACAGGCGTGGCTGTTGAAGAGGGCTTTGGCAATGGTGGTCACTTACACATCACTGAAGAAGAGGAAATGGTTCACCCAAAATTTTGGAAGGAAAGGTATAGATTTGCATAATATTTGCACATACTGTATATGCAAAAAGTGGAGAAGACTGTGACCAGGTGACCAGGGTGCCTGTTCCATCTGCTAGCCAGGTGCCAATTATTGATGGCCAACTTCAAGGCCCCTGCTGCTCTCCCTTCTTCTGTTTCTTTATCTTTAAGCTGGATTTCAGAGAGAGGGCTTCTTTGTAGCCACCCTAGCGTCATCCTCAACTTCCTTCTGCATCCTCAGTTCTGTGTTCTAGAACTGGATTCTTGCATTCAGCTTACTAGGCTGTTTATATAATTCTGATTACAGTGGTACCTTGGGCTACATACGCTTCAGGTTACATACGCTTCAGGTTACAGACTCCGCTAACCCAGAAATAGTGCTTCAGGTTAAGAACTTTGCTTCAGGATGAGAACAGAAATCGTGCTCTGGCGGCGCGGCGGCAGCAGGAGGCTCCATTAGCTAAAGTGGTGCTTCAGGTTAAGAACAGTTTCAGGTTAAGAACGGACCTCCGGAACAAATTAAGTACTTAACCCGAGATACCACTGTACTGGGATCATTATGTTACAGGTGGTTCAAGCTTTTAGCTTTTCACTCCACATAAACATTTAGGAATACAAACTTCTAATGGGAAGCAAGGGTTTGCCTACAGCAAAATTCCATATTCACACACAATTGTTATTTGTAGCTTTATTAGCTGTATGCATTTTATTATTCTGATGTAGAGGTGTGCAGCGACACATGATTCACCTTATAGCTGTAATATTTGGAATCAGCACAATCTGTTTCAGATTTGGCTTGTTATTGTTGGGAATCTGATATGAGATACACATGCAGTGGAAGTTGCTCCCAGTACCAGTCACCACACGGAACCAGAGTGAGGTCCAAATAGTTTATTGTTGCAGAAGATAAGGCTTAGTAAGACAGTTCTGGAAGAAGATATATACAGCTTGAGGGCTTTTGCAGATACAGATATATATAGATATATACAAGTACAAAGTATCTTTGTTGCTCTAAGTTGAGCAAATCAAGACATAACACTGGACCACTAATGTCAACAGACTGATGGGCTCACAGACTAACTGAGCTGATATATCTTAATCACAGATAGAATCAGAGCACTGGGCCATAAGCAATTTGCTTGGCTGACCTTGCACTTGCAATTAGCTCATCCATGGGGTGATTTATGCTCATGAAGGGAATTAACCCATTTTATGACCAGTTACTCCAACAATTATTCAGGTCCAAATCTGATCCACTGAATCTGAAGCTCTGTTTTGCCCACATTATAATTGGGAAGCTAAAAATGGCTATACTATCCCCCCCTATCAACTTTGTTGGACTGGTCATGTTGTTCGGATGCCTGGTGATTGTCTTCCAAGGCAACTACTCTATTCCGAACTTAAAAATGGAAAGTGTAATGCTGGTGGCCAACAGAAGAGGTTTAAAGACTCTCGCAAGGCAAATCTAAAAAAATGTAGTATAAACACTGACAACTGGGAAACACTGGCCTTCGAGCGCTCCTGTTGGAGAACAGCCTTTACCAAAGGTGTCATGGGTTTTGAAGACACTCAAACTCAGGACACAAAAGAGAAACGTGCTAAGAGGAAGGCACGCTTGGCAAATCCACACCTTGATCAACTCCCACCCAGAAACCAATGTCCCCACTGTGGAAGGACGTGTGGATCCAGAATTGGCCTCCACAGTCACTTACGGACTCATTGTTAAAACTGTGCTTATGGAAGATAATCTTACTCCACTACGAGTGATCACCAAAGAAGAAGAAGAAGATAAGTGGATGAAATTTGCAGGCAAAGAAGCCACTCCAGAGTGAATAAAGCACACCAAATTTCAGGCACATATATTCAGGATGTTTTGTGCATTGATTTTTTTTTTTAAGGAAAGGTCTTTAAACAGTGGAAAAACAGAAATCATATTCCCTCCCCTAGTTTTTAAGGGGGAGGATCAGTTTGAAAGCTGGGGATATAAGGGAGGTGTCCCTGGATAAGAAAGTTGCATATGTAATTTTTATTCCACCCCCTTCTCTCAGTTCTCTACACTTTCCTCAGCTTGAGTGCTCAGTATTTCCCCAGTCAACAATCTGACTCAAGAATGTGAGACTTTGCCTCAAATCACTCAAAGAAGCCTATGAGCTAAATTTCAAAGGAAATTTTACGAGTTTGTGAGGTGCCAGACCAATCTAAATTCATGGATCCAGTAAGTGTTAGAATTTAATCATGCCTCCTGACCCCCTGGATTCAACAAGTGTTAAAATAGAAGCCAAGTTAGCTTCCTCATGAGATAATTGTCTGGATGACAGGCCATTAAGAGAACAAAGGAATGGTGTTAAGCAATTAACAGAGCAAAAGGAAGGAGCCTCTGTGCTACATGACGAATGGGTGGGCTTTTAGGTAGTTAGAAGGACAAGTCCTGTTTAGGGAGTTGGGAGCTGCAGGCTAAAAGTCCAGATGTCTGTTTGAACCCAAGGCTGCAGCTATGGAAAAAACAAAACGCTCTTGGGGCGTTGGTGCTGTGAACCCCTCCATTGCAGGCTCAGGTTGTCTATATGTGTAAATAGACCATATGTCATAAAGACGCTACAGTCTCCACTGTGTCTCATTGCCAAAAGGAAATATGAACCCTGGATAAGTGTTTGAAAACCCTGGAACCTTGCACTGCTTGGAGATTGGGTGTGCAACAGAAAGATGACAACAGAAGGAGAAGGAAAGAAGGAAAGAGGGAGAGGCAGCAAGAATACTGGATGCATAAGAGCAAGTGCAGTTAATTGCGTTTCAGCTTCATTTCAGGCACATGCGTCTTGATGCAAATACAGATATACAAATCATTTCAGCCCTTTCCTAAAGGACTTCCTTACCTGCAATATGATTAATTTTGGGGTAGATAACAGGTGTGAGTTTTGGGGATGTTTCAGGCAAATGAAGCCCTTTTGAGCAGTATGACTTTGGGAAAGTTAAACACACAGCCTTCACTTCTCCTCCCTGAAATCAACAGAATAAGGAATTACGGCTTGGATGACAGCCTTGCCTTTTTGACTTCGGTTTTGGCTCTAAAATAAAATGAATTTGCATGTGATTCTTCGCAAAATATCAGTAGTCACCTCCTTCAGAAGCTGTTTGCAGTACTGTAAAGTTATTCAAAATATTTTTGAATGGAAGTGTCAGTTTAAGATCCTCGACACAGAGCAGACCTACAAAGCCTATTTGCAAAGTAAATTTGCTCTGGATTTCCGATACCTAGGAAAGTTTTTTCTATTATATTTATTTAAAATTACAACAGTTTACATTAGAAACAAGCTCAAACAATTAAGGTGAAAGATAAATAACTGCATACAGTTTAATTTTACAAAATGCAAACATACATCTTTCATTGTTCCATAATCTGAGTATTAAACACAGTATAATTGCACAATGCAGTTTCACTGTATTCAAAGGCTCCAAGAATCAAACAGGTCTGACTTTTATGAAATAATTTTTATTTTCCTGTACTATGCAAATAATTTTACACGGTGGCTCTCCTGAATCCAGCTGGGGAAGTTGTGATGGAGGAAGATAGGAAAGGGGACCTGCGTATGCACCCAGGGACGGTGTTTTGGTTCTTGAGGAGGGGTGTTGAGCACACTCAGGGCAAAGAAATGAATGGGACTCAGGCAAGAACCCAGCATGTACAAGGAGAACTCCCCAAGCATTACGCTTTTATAATGAAGCTGCTCATAAGAAAAGCTCTGCTGGGTCAGGCCAAAGGCCCATCTAGTCCAGCCTCCTGTTCTCACTGTGGAAAACCAGATATCTATGGGAACCCCACAAGCAGGACCAAGACCAAGAGCATTCTCTCCCCTGGTGATTCCCAACCACAGTTGTGGAGGGGCATATTGCCTCTGGAATTATATGACATGAATAGGTACACATACCCTATGTAGACATATGATATGTACACATATGATATGGATATGTACACAGACATCAAGGCTAGTGGCCATTGATAGCCTTAACCTCCAGGAATTTGTCTAACCCATTCTAAAGACATCAGAGTTGCTGGCCATTCCTGCATCTTGTGGCAGAAAATTCTATGGTTTTAACTATGTGCTGTTGAAGAAGTACTTCCTTTTGCCTTTTCTGAATCTTCCAAGACTGAGCTTCATTGAAAGGCTCCAGGTTCTGGTGTTATGGGATCAGGAGACACACATCTCCCAAACCACTTTCTTCACATACTTCCCCCTTACACACTTTTCCTCTAAACTAAAAGGCCCCAAATTTTAAAACATTTCATTGTAGAGCTGTTGCTTCTGTCCCTTGATCATTTTAGGTGTTCTTTTTTGAACCTTTTACAGCTCTACAATATCGTTTCTGAAGTGAGCATCTTTCTGTACAGAGCATTCCAAATGTAGTCGTACCATATATTTGTGTAACGACATTTTATTTTCAGAACCTTTCCTAGTGATCGTTCATATGGAATTCACCTCCTTCACAGCTGCCACACACTGGGCTGGCATTTTCATTGAGATGCCAACCATGACTCCAAGATCTCTTTCCTGGTCAATCATGACCAGCTCAGGTCCCATGCAAATTAGGATTTGTTTTGGCCCAGCGGCCCAGACTTCATTTCTCTTAGTCTGAATATGTGCAGGTGTTAACCAGCCACCTCTTCTCTCTTCACTATCTTAGTTATTCATTTTTGAGATTTATATCCCATCAACATGATTCAGAAGAGCCTTCAGGGCGGCTGCCGGCAGAGCACTTTGAACCCCTTAAGCAACCAAGTGTATTATAAATGTTGTCCATTTTTGACACATAACAACAGCTGTGACATACAACAGTCTTTGTGTTTCCTCTGCATATTCTGCCCATTGAAAGCCTAGAACAATATATGCTCCAAATGCAGCCTTTGTTCCCTTTCGGTTCAAAGTGCTCTGGCAGCTGTGTCCACCAAAGAACCCTCCACAGCTTTCACATCCTCCTGCTACATGCTGGAGGAGGGACAGTGTAGCTGCCCAGATGCACAGCATTACACCTGTGGATTTCCAAAAGCCCATGAAGTCAGAGAAGCAACAAGATCCTTTCACACAAAATGTTTATGATGTGATTCTCAATGAGCAATATTCACATGGCACATTTGGTAATATGGGTTTTCTTTTGCCAGCTGAGAAAATAATATGAACCATGCTCCAGTTCTACTAAGAATTGGAATGTTTTAAATATTACAAAATCATTTAAAACAAACAAATAAAGAACAAAGCAGACTAGTGTGCTGGGCCATATCCTGCATTCAGCCTCACAAAACCCGATGTGCTGTATTTTACTATGATAGCTAGCACATGCCTCTATCAGCTCAAATATTTTGCTGAGTTACACCACTAAGCACCCAGTCAAAACATGGGGCTGGCTCCAGGACACAATGGTGATGCCCAGCACAGCAGAACTGGATCCCACCAGCAGAGAAGTGGCTCTGCAGTTCACGAGCCTGGCAAGGTGCTTGCCATGCTTATTATTTGCATGTTATCGATTTCAGGTGTGTGAACCACTCAGAGGCCATTGTTAAATGCCAAAATAAATAAGTATTGATTAATAAATGCCCATCATGTTGGGGAGAGGTGAGGAGGAGGACCCTTTCAACAGAAAGCCGACATATATATTTTCAGAGGTAGCAGGGAGTAACTGTTTTCTTCCTGCTTCCTGAAAACATCTGGCTGACCTGTTGGAAACCTAATGCTGAATCACCCTTCTGGTGATGCAACAGGGCTCTCTTTATCTTCTTATGTACCGTATTTTTCGCTCTATAACACGCACCCGACCATAACACGCACGTAGTTTTTAGAGGAGGAAAATCCTTAGGCATGCCACCCGTAGGCATTCCCTCCATAACACGCACAGACATTTCCCCTTAATTTCTAGGAGGAAAAAAGTGAGTGTTATGGTGCAAAAAATACGGTATTTAAGTGTGGCATTTCCCCCTCTAGAATAACTGGTACAGAAAGAGCTTGTTGATGTTATTCTGGGTGGAAGCACCCAGATGGCAGCTTGCATATTTTGTCCCATAGAAGTTAACAGAAGACACTGAGTATAGAGGCATCCTCTGTGTTAACGCCGCGCCTTCCAGCTACCTTGAGTTTCATTTCTTGGTCACCATTAAGTGTGACACAACCTGGTTCTCTGTATATAGAAAATTCTATAGAGCGAACATGGAATTGGGTTGACAAAGTAATTTTATAATGATTTTAATAGGCTAGAAGGTATAAAAAGACCAGGCAGTCTTGTTTCAGCAAAGACTTTTACCATAGTGCAGGAAGGGGGTGTGCCTTTCTTTTCATGGCAGCCACATCATCCATTCTCTCCCTTTGCATTTGAAAAAAAGGAGTCAGTCACAAAGGAAGACACAGCAGTGATACTGCTTCTGTGTTGAGACAGTCCCATAGCCACAATCTTGGCACACACACACACAAAGAGGGGTGGTGTAACACAGCTGAAAACAAATGGGTTCTGGAACAAAACTGGGTCACAAGTGAAAAAGACGAAGGTCAAAAGTTATTTGAGTAAGCTGGTCTTCTGTTTAGAAACAATACAGTGTGAGCTGAAACAAACAAACAAAAACCTTTAAGGTCATTATCTCTCTCCCCCCCCCCCGCCCCAAACTGCCCTCTCGTCTGCACGTGTGTTTATTACATTCATTTATTCTGCATTTTTCTGCACAAAACTTCAGGCAAGCAGACCCTGTGAAATAAGTTATAAACCAGTTCCATGATGTTGACGGGTGCCCCAATAACTCTCTTTACTGTGTTGTTTCCACCTGCTCAGAAGTCTTCCCATTTTGTTGAAAAAATAGGTGGGAGTGGATTTTGCTGGATCAGACTAGTGCCCTGTTTCCAACAGTAGCCACTCATGTGCACTTGGGAAGCTGTGAAGACAAAAGCTCTGCCCAGAAGTCTCTCCCCAAGACCTGATATTCAGAACTGGTGCTTGCCAGTTTGGGACTCAGGTCTTTGTTGGGCCATCTTTTCATGTACTAGGCCTCCTGTCCACAGAGGTTATACTCTGTGGCTCTTCCTCAGCTGCCCTGACCTTCTGACGTAAGATGGGTGCCTCCCAGAAAGAGATCTTTTTTGGTGGGCTCTGGAAATTGTTCCCTCAGGTAGTTCACCTGGTGCCTACCTTGATGCCATTTTAGCTCCAGACACCCTTCTTATTTCCCCAGGCTTTACAAAGTCTTCTAAGCAGATGGGTGTAATATGTCATTGTGCTGTACTGTTGAGCTTCTACCTACTGTGCTTTACTACTGTTCTTAAAGTATTCTTGTTGAATTATTCTTGCTTAGAGATGTATATGTGTATATTACGTATATGTGTGTGGCAAGATCAAACTTGGGAGAAGCTTCCTGCTGTAGAATAGGATGTCCCTCTTCTCATCTGAGAAATGTTGGAGGACATGTCATGCCCACAAAGGCCTTCATTGGTGTCCTCAGGCAGCTTGTGTGTGTGTGTGTGTGTGTGTGTGTGTGTGTCAGATGCTGAGCTTTCTTTTAAAAAAAAAGTAATTAAGAAAGAAAGTTATGAAGTAAAAGGTCAGCCTGAGGTTGTCAGGGGTATATGTTAGAAAAGAAGCAGAAAGAAGATCCAATAGGATAAAAATGATATTTCCATCCCTTGGAGTACATATAGGCAGTGTCTTCTGGGGTGGCAGAGGGGCAGGGATAGTTTCTGACTAGGAAGGAGTCTGAGGGCCGGTCCAAAACCTTTTGGCACCTGAGGTGAACCACAAAATGGTGCTCCCTCCACCAGGGAAGAAGGGTTGAGTGAAGCTCTGCACTAGGAACAAGGGTGGAAGAAGACCAGCAGCGCCTCCTATTCACCAAGAGGCTGTTGTAGAGGCAGCACTGGAGAGGGCACTGTCATGGAGGCAGCACATCTGGCCTCCAAGGAGTGTGCTGCAGCTGTCCACAGCAGCAGCAGAAGCAGCAGCCGGTGCATTCTTTGGTACCTTCCTTCAAGGCTGCATCTGCTGCTCCTGTGGATCCTGCTGCCTCAGACGGTCACCTCACCTTGCCTCATGGGTGGGCTGGCCCTGGCTGGAAGTGAGGGGGAACCTGCCACTCTCTTACATAAGCCCACATAACTCTATTTCAGGGACATATTTGCAGCCAAATATCAGACTGGTCAACCTTTTGGTATCTTATGCTAGAGTTAGTGACAATGGTTTTTATCCAGCTCCAGCACATATGAAGACTTGGCCTTGTGTTCATTGGAAGAGAAGGCCAAAAGAAACAGTGTCTGTTAGTGCCCCTTGTGATTAGCAAGGCTAAATGAGCTTGCCATAGTCAGGTCACTCTCACTCAGCCCTCCAAGTCATTCTTATGGGCCTAACCTTGGAGGCGGTCATCTGGCGTTGAAGGGGAAGGGCGGTGGGAGAGCAGAGGCTGCCTCCAACTAATATTGAGGGATCCACTTGTTTTACATGTTTCTACACATTTTTGTCTGTTAGATTTCATGTCATTTTGTTAGGAACTCAATAGACTAAGTGAATAGCTTGTTATTTAAAAGCCTGTTTTCCCATACATGTCAACAGGACGATTCATGTGAAACTATACATTCCCTTCCCCAATTATTATTATATTTAAACCTAACAAAAGAATTAGTATGTTAACTGATTTTCCAATTGCCGTTGGTTATTTGACTGCTGATTTGATTGCGGAAAGGTTTCTATGGCCTCGTTGTTATTTAGATGAAAATTATGGCTGTCATTATGATAGAATTATTTGAGATGGTTTCAGGATGTTGTTTTTATATGAACTCGCACTTACAATGACCCCAATATTACTTGCCTTGAAATCATTGGCAGAACTCCCATTGACTTAAAATGGCATCAATACATAGCCGCGATACAGCCACTCTGCAGGTGGGCTGAACAAATGGACAAACCATTTGCCTAAGAAAATTGCAGACAATTGTCTTTTATTTCAGCCCTCTTCATGGCTTCCTCATGACAGAAACCAAAACATAGTATCTTCTGTTTTTGCATTCTGAGGCTGCACATTTTAATACTTTCTAGGATTTAGTCATCATACTTTTCTATAAAATCTATCTATCGATCTATCTATCATCTATCTATCTATCTATCTATCTATCTATCTATCTATCTATCATCTATCTATCATCTATCTATCTATCTATCTATCTATCTATCTATCTATATCTATCTATCATCTATATCCACCTACCTGTCTATCACAATATAAAGTCACACTCCAATATAGATAGGTAGCCGTGTTGGTCTGCCATAGTCAAAATAAAAAAAATCCTTCCAGTAGCACCTTTAAGACCAACTAAGTTAGTTCTTGGTATGAGCTTTCGTGTGCAAGCACACTTCTTCAGATACACTGAAACAGAAGTTGCCAGATCCTTCTATATAGTGAGAAGGTGGGGAGGGGTATTACTCAGAAGGGTGGTGGGAACTAACTTAGTTGGTCTTAAAGGTGCTACTGGAAGGATTTTTTTTATATTGACACTCCAATATGACATAGAATTGGAATGCAGCCTAACATTCTTTGTATTATAAGAAAAGGAGAAAAATTATGTATCTCTTCTCTCATAATTGTACAGCTCATAATTGTTCATAATTGACAAATTCAGAGAAGGATACCATCCAGGGAATTATGAATTCCATCCAAGTAATCCTGGCTAAAATTAAGATTATAAATTTATTAGGGGCCAATTTCTTCCAAGGGAAAATGTATTCTTAGCTCATATCACAACCCATACAGCATAATCCAGGGGAAAAGTAAGTTGTGGCAGTGGCGTAGCGTGGGGGGTGCAGGGGGGGCCGGCCGCACCGGGCGCAACATCTGGGGGGTGCGCGCTCGCACTCGCAGCTCTCTGCCCCTACCTGGCTCACTCACTCTCTCTCACTGCAGTGCTGGCTGTGCGAATCCGATCCGAGCCGCTGGGTCGCCGCCCACTGTGGAGGGGGTGGGTGCCAGGCGTGCGGTGCGAAGAGAGAGTGAGGGACTATCTGGGGGAGGGACAGTGCAGCGGCCGCCCAGCGCAGCGCTGAGCGCGGGAGAGAACCACACCAGACCAGACCAGGCAGCAGCAAGAAGAAGCTGGCAGTGGCGGCAGGTTAGGGGTTAGGGGGCGCAAATTACTTGCCTTGCCCTGGCTGCTGACAACCCACGCTACGCCGCTGAGTTGTGGTGAAGGCCTAGGGTTTTTCTTCTTCCTGAGGTGGATAAACCTCTTATCTCAGTTTTACCACCTCATGACTAATAGAGAATAATTTTGTGCACATCAGGGCTAGAACCCTTCTCCACTGAGTTTTCTATGAGGAAATCCACCAAATGCAGAAAACTATTTCTAGCTTGCAATTGAAGTGATTGCCAGAGCTAGTCAAGAGGTCTTGAGCGGCCATCCTCCATTCCAGCTGGCCTGCCCCACTTCTCCTCCTCTCCTGAGGGGGGCTCTGAGGCTTATCTCTGCACAGTTCCAGGCAGCTCATTCAGCTGGCTCCAAGATTTCTCATACAGCCCGAATATGCACAGCTATGAAGCTGCTCTTGCCTCTGGCAACTGTGATTCTCTGCTGAGCAGAGAAGTGTGATTGTGTTTGTTTTTGGTCCTAAGCAGCATTATGGTTAAAAAAAAAATCAAATCACTCAGACTCTTGTTTACCAGAAATCTATATAAAGTGAGCAACAATTATGCAGAGTTCTGTTTAATAATTGATAGACCAATTTGATGGGCGCTTAAATTCAGAACATTTGGCACCAGCAAATTTGCCTGCAATGTCTTTGTCATGCCTCCGCAATGTCAGCATTACATCCTGTCTTGGGTTCTTGGGCCGAAATAGTGTTTGCGTTGGAACAGCAGTTAGGTTGTCCACAATAACTCTGTTGGTGGGGCTGTGAGTCTTAAAACTAGGTTGCAAGGGAATTCTGTTCCTGATCTGTGTTTGAGGCTGAGAAGTATATGAAAATTAGGATCAAGATGTTAGTGTGTGTAACACATGTACATATGTGTAAACCTTTCTTTTTTTCTGTTATTTTGTAGAGATAAAAACTTCAATAAAAATAAATTTAAAAAGAAAAAAAAGAAAATTAGGATCAAGAGAGAAGATGGAGAGATGAGGAATATTTCAGCAAGGGAAATACACTATCAGCTGCTAGTTGATTCCTTTCTGCATTCAGAACACTTTCCTTGCCCCTATCTTAAAGGGTTTCCAAGGCTTTGCCTTATCTTTTTCTCTGCCTTTCTTTCCTACTATAGGCCTGTGATGACCTTTAGTGCTCAAGCTCTCCGCTCTCAGCTGCTCAACATCTCCTGGATTCTGAAGTGACCTCCTTTTCTTCCATGCTACTGCTTAGGCCCAGAACCCCCGCCCCAAACGCTCACACGGTGCCACCTCTGCTTCTGCGGTCTCCTCCTCACTCTCCTCCTCATGCCCTGGTAACTGAGCCAGGGTGGGGGGTGCGGTGGGGATAGCAGGAAAAAAGTTAAGCTGATAACAGGTTTGATCCTGTGCAAGTGCCATTGAAAGGAATGGGAGCTGTGTAAGAGCTTTGCATTTAATGGTGTTTATGCAGAAGACCCCACCACTGGAATGTGCTTTGGGTAATTTCTAACAGTTTTATTGCAGGGTGTGAAGTTGCTAGTAGTGGTTCAGAATCACACACTGGTGCTTATCTACATTTTAAAAAGCACTCATGATTAAGTTTCCCCATTTAAGAAATCATAGAATCATAGAATCATAGAATCATAATAATAATAATAATAATAATAATAATAATAATTCAGAGTTGTTACCACCCCATTCTTTAGTAACTTCTAGGAAAAGCCAACTTCCTCCTAGCATTCACTTCCTTGTTGTTGTTTAGTTGTTTAGTCTTGTCCGACTCTTCGTGACCAGAGCACGCCGGGCACTCCTGTCTTCCACTGCCTCCCGCAGTTTGGTCAAACTCATGCTGGTAGCTTGTTTGCAAATAACTGGGGGACTCTTCGAATACATATTTAACTGCCACTCATGTACCACCCCCCAGGGGAGAAAGTCATTAAGGGCAGCTTCATACACCTTGGTCTCTTGCCTAACATCATTGAGTCACAGTTCAATGTTTTCAGAGTTAGGAGGCATTGGCCTTTAACCACATCAAATTCCTAGAGGATAAATGTGGGGGGCAAATTTGTTTTAGCTCTGCCTTTGATATGCTTTCTTCTCCCTTTTCCTGTGCCTTCTAGATCTCCATCTTATCCATTACAATACAAAATCAGCCCAAGCCTTTAGTTAATGAACAATGGGGGAGCCATTGTTTGGCAGTTCTGGAGTTCAGTCAGAGAGAATGTGCCTTGTCAATGTGCTTCTCAGGGTTGTGGGGAGGAAGCTGGAGCACAGTGACCTATTTCCTGCCAGCCAAAAGCAGCTCTCAAGCTCACTCAAACCACCCAGTTCATTCTTTTGGCACCTTCGCATAATCTTCCTACTTGGAGAGATAGAACAAGGAGGAGGCACAGTAACTCTCTCCGCAAATATTTATGTAGTTTTCTAATTGTCCTGATCCCAATGCTTCTGGAGAATAATTTAGAGGTGTAGATCAAGGGCGAAGAACAGGGGTCAGCAAACTTTTTCAGCAGGGGGCTGGTCCACTGTCCCTCAGGCCTGTGGGGGGCCGGACTATATTTTGAAAAAAGGAAGAATGAATTCCTATGCCTCACAAATAACCCTGAGATGCATTTTAAAGAAAAGCACACATTCTACTCATGTAAAAACACCAGGCAGGCCCCACAAATAACCCAGATATGCATTTTGAATAAAAGGACACATTCTACTGATGTAAAAACACGCTGATTCCTCGACCATCCGCGGGCCGGATTGAGAAGGCGATTGGGCTGGATCCGGCCCCCGGGCCTTAGTTTGCCTACCCATGGTAAAGAACCTCAGTCCATAGGGCGAAATGCAGTCATCCAAGCGTCATGGCCTCACAGAAGGGGTCCCAGAGGAGCAGTCAGTTTATTGAAAAATTGAAAGTTAAAAATATATATGTGGCTTGAAGGCCAGGAGTTAACCCTAAAGCCATCTGCATCCATTTCTGGGAGGGAAAAGGTATTACCAATCCTTAAGTAAGAAAATTATGTTGTCCAATTAAGCCCCAAAGCAATTATTGTGGATTAGGAGCAGATCAAGGGATTACCTCAGGTATTGTCTGCTGGTGACTTTGAGCTGCTCCTATCCTTGCACTAGTCACAGGGTTCTCTCTTGGCTGCTGCCACTTCAGTAACAATAGCATTGGAATACGGTGGAAAGGTGATATATTACAAATGAGAAAGGGAAAGTTGTCAGCAAGTTAAGTAAGACGTCAGAAGCAAGGAAATGTTTTATGCCTGATGGGCTAGGAACACTCAGCGAATGATACTCTATGGTTCGATGAAGACGCTCATGAGCAGCATGTGGACATTCACATCCTTGCAAACTGTGGGGAGTCTGCATGATATCCCGCAATATGAAAGGTTCCAGGGCCATCTCTGCAAGATTTACACAATCCTATATGTTTCTAGTCAAAAGTCAGTCCTGTTGTTTTCAATGATGCTTTCTCCCAGGTAGCCTAAATTTCTAGACTGTAGCCTAAATTTCTCTCTCTCTCTCTCTCTCTCTCTCTCTGTGTGTGTGTGTGTGTGTGTGTCTCAGGAGACAATGGAAGAGTGCGTCTTTGGGAACAACGTAAAACTGTCGGAGAGTTACAGTGCCTGCTGTGGCTGTAGAGACCAATACAGTGGTACCTCGGGTTAAGAACATAATTCATTCTGGAGGTCCGTTCTTAACCTGAAATTGTTCTTAACCTGAGGTACCACTTTAGCTAATGGGGCCTCCCGCTGCCGCCATGCGATTTCTGTTCTCATCCTGAAGCAAAGTTCTTAACCTGAGGTACTTTTTCTGGGTTAGTGGAGTCTGAAACCTGAAGCGTCTGTAACCTGAGGTGCCACTGTACGGGAGAGACATGTTTTATTGCAGGTGGGGCAGAAGAAGACATCTGGTTTTGTTGCTACAGGTGCACCATGGTCTTTCTTCTCTCTGTGCCACCCCTAATACACACACACACACACGCCAATATTCAAGCTGAGTATCAAGGAGCAAGCATCCCAACAGTTAGCATCTACAGAAGAGAATCAGGTCTCCAAAAAAAGCACCATGCCTCTGAAGCCCTAGAAAGTTGTGCAAATCAGCTGTAAACATCACACCTGTGTCTTTGGGTGTACCAAGCAGCAAACCAGGATCAATTTTCAATCAGCTGGTGTAGCTGTTTCCCTTCTAAACGCTGAAATAGTCATTGATTTGCCCCTACCCTACAAGAAATATCTGCACAACCTTGTTTAAATTATTTAAATGCTCCTTGCACATTTAGTTATTATTTCATTTATTTATGTGATTATAAATTCACACAGAAACAGCAACAACAACAAATCTGCCCTTTTAACTGCTCTGGAGAAAGGGTGACGGTGGAACCTCGGCATCACGTGAGTCCGGAGGTTCCCAAGTGTTTTGGGCTCACTACCCCCTTGGTTCTGTAAACTCCTCCCCAGTGCCCCACCCCCACCAAAGCATTATTCAGACTAGGGGCCTGCACCAACCACAGAAGAAGATAAGAACACAGGAGCAAATTAATTGCAAAATCTAATTTAAATTATTTGGTTTAATTAACTGATGAACCTGATCTAAGGATGACAACTTTTCAAGGTATGATAGTCATTTACACCTTTAGCACACACCCCCACCACTCGTTTGCCTCTTAGCACCCCGCTAGGTAATCTGCCCACCCCCCGGCAGTTCTGCCCACTTTGGGATTCACTGAGTTAGTCAGTGTTGTACTGTTTCTAACTCTGCAAAAATACAGGTTGATGACTGGACACTGAATCTGTGACGCCACTGACAGAGAAGCAGGCTGCCAGGACTTTTTGTGTCTGGCATAGATCTGTGATAGCCCATTCACACAAGTAGTTTATCCCTCACAGCGTAACAATTCCCAACCTCTTTAAAAAAAAACAGGGTCCCCAGAATTCTTGGGGCAGGAAGGTGCTTTAAATGTGTGCTGTGTACGTAGCCCTCCTTCCCCCAATGTCCTCAGAACAGTGTTCACATGACTGTCCCATTTTATCCTCTAAAAATGCCCCACCCAAAGGTTATTCTGAGAGCAGGTGGCTTCAGCACAGCTGGCAGAGATTTCCAACCAAGGTCCTTTGTTCCAAGTCATTCAATTCTCCACATCCCAGTAGCTCTCATATTAATGAAACAGATGTTCACATCCAAGGCAGTTACATATACCAGTCATAATGCTGACCAAGGTGCCCTCTGGAAAGTTGAGTATTCACAGAGGTTTCTGCATTTCAGACACTGAGTTTTGCTGCAGTACAGGAAAATGCACAACTTGTTTTATGGAGCCACCAAGTGGACAAAGTGAGGCCCAACAATGGAATATTCTTTAAGCAAATAATATTCTTTCCTTAAAAAAAAAAAAAAAGATTGCTGGATCAACGCTGATTCTGAGTTCAGTCACCAAGTGCTTTGCAGAATTAGGACTCTTCTAATTACGACATTGCCGTTTTCTTCTTTTAATTATGTATCTTTTAGGGGAGTTGCGATGGGACTCATCACTATCATCCGGGTTTTTCTTACTCCTTGGGGCCTTTAGGGAGGAAATATATCTTCAGCCCAGCCACCAGCATCTCGCTAGATATGAAGCAATTCCCAGAATGCCATGACTTTATTACAGCCAAGAACAGAACTCAGGATGGTCCTATGCAGAATATACCTAGGAAAAGGCTTGCTTTCCTTCTCCACAGCTCAGGTCTCGAAAGGCAGGAAGCAGATTTAACACCCAACCCAATGGTGTAATCCAGGCATAGGCAAACTCGCCCCCCCCCCGATGTTTTGGGACTACAACTCCCATGACCCCTAGCTAACAGGACCAGTGGTCAGGGGTGATGGGAATTGTAGTTCCAAAACATCTGGGGGGCTGAGTTTGCCTATGCATGGTGTAATCAGTGTGCACACCATTTACTTTCCCATAGAAGTGTCTCATGGCTTAGCTTTGTTGTTAACATCTGTCTGTCTTGTGGGACAATGGAGTGTGCCTCCAGGGGCAAAGTCAAACTCTTGGAGAATCACAGTGCCCATTGTGGCTGCAGAGACACATAACTTGTAATTGCTGCCTCCCGCCTTGTTTATGCTGCCTGAGCAGCACCAAAGTGATCTCCCTGGGGAGCAAGGCTGGGCAGTGTGTCAGAAGGTCCTGGGCTGCCCAGACGACAAGACCCCCCTCTCAGCCTCACTGATGTGCTCGAAAGGAAAGCACAGTAATAAATTTGACACCAGCTGGGCTGCAGGAGTTGCCTCCCCCCCCCCCCAGCCAAGGAGATAAATTACTCTACAAGCTTTAGAAGACATCAAAAGGGAAGTTTTCTTTAATGTTGAATGTTATATTATGTTTTCATATCTGTTGGGAGCCACCCAGAGTGGCTGGAGCAACCCAGTCAGATGGGCAGGGTATAAATATTAAAATTATTTTTATCATGGAATAGGACATCCCTATTTTCATTGGAGAAATCTTGGAAGGTATGAAGGAGGCGTACAAGTCGCCATCCAGTCCCCTCAGGGAACCTCCTCTGGATTTGTGTTGGGTTTACGCCTTAGCTTTTTCTTCTCCCAAAGGTGTCCCACAAGGCAGAGGTTACAGATTCTTCCTCCAGAAGCCTCTCTCACGAATGAGTGAGAAGGCAGCAGTGTTCCAGGATCAGAGTCTTCCTTCTGCTTAGATTTTTAAGCCGTTCAGAAAGGGACTGTGCCATTCAGCCCCTCGCACATCAGATAATGGTGCTTATATACATGTTAAGCCATCACAGCATTGCAAGATGAAGTCCTGTGTGATCTTCTTGGATATATGTAGCAGTGTGGTAGCTCTCTTCTGCGTCTCCCATTCATTCACAGAGATATTATGCAGGGTAAGTTTCCTTTCTGCAAAGTCTCTTTGTCTCCCTGTGGTAGAGCACTGAGAGCGTGACATGCAGCCTTTCCCAGGTAATTTGATCCAGGTATTTGGAGCTCAGCTGAATTAGAAATTCTTCCAAATCCATTATGGAAATATTAGAGCCAAAAGTAATAAGTCAGTAAATGCTTTCTTATATAACTTCCAAGATTGCTTTGAAGAAGAGCAGCTCTTCATTTATGCATTTCTGACTGACCTGCATACAAATTGGCTGAAATGATTTCAGTTTGCGTAAGACAAGTGAAGTGCCCCTGACGTGTTGGAGAGAGGCTGGTGTGGTTTCTAGAGGCGCCCACAACCACGGTGCATTCAGAGGTATGGCTGGGGGTGACTTCGAGGCCATCATTACCCGATTCAGAGTAAGAATATGTTCAGCTCGTAATGCTGTGAAATGTTACAAACTGAAAATATTGTCACCAATAGAAGTCTTTTTTCCAGCCTGATTGCTGTAAGGAGGGTGTTTTCAGAGGAAGCGTTGCAGTTGAGAAGAGAAGGAGTTTTCCCTAGATGTAACTCCTCTCGCCCTTGAAATTGTCCCCTGAACCACAATTAAGCCTGGGAGGGAAAGCTTCTACAATAGAAAGCTTCTGAGATGCCCCCTTGCAGCTGCCACCACAGCTGCCGCTCGGGACAAATGCCGACACATCTCACTTCCTGAGCAGGGGAAATTGGTACATTCCGGCACCAAATCAGAAGCCAGGGTGACTTTTCTAATTCTGGGAGTCCTTGGAAAATAGGGACACTTGGAAGGTATGCTATTGGGGTAGACCATTCTCAGGAGCCTTGTTGGCTGCTGAAAGGTCCCTGCTCCCTTCCAAGGGTCTTCCAAAACCAGTAGGGAAAGAGACAAAGGAATGTGTGTGTTTTTATGTTGGAATGCTCTGTAATCGACTCTGAAAGGTTGGACTGAATGGGGCATCATGGTTCCTTCTTTTCTGTTCCATTCCCCAGAATATGTAAGAGGGAGAATATGCTCCAAGCAAGTGCAAGCCACCACACCATGGGATTTCTCTTTTCTAAGCAGCCTGTGGATCCCCAGGCCTTTCTTCCCCTGGAAACTGTGGGCAAAACAGCAAGGGGCACATATCCCAATACTAAGAAAAAATAACTGCAAAACAAGAAGGGAAAGCAGGCAGCCCTTACCGTCAAGGGCCTTAGCAACATCTAACAACGTCAGAACTTCAGACTGAAACCACTCTTGACATAAAAGGTTTATGAAAACCAGGTCTGTAGAAAGGGGAAGGTATGCGTTGTTAGAATTGGCAAGGAAATACTGGAGCATACAGAGAGAGAGATGCTGACATCTTGTTTTTTCTGTTTTAAATTAAAATGGAGAATGAAACTCCTAAACGTCTAAAAAGATATCAGTACCATATGTGCTTAGCAGCACACGTCCCATGTTTAGTTAATCCCTGCACAAATTGTATTTGTGTGAAAAAAGGTTCCCTCCTTCCAATTTAATAAACGTATCACACAACTGCCTTGCAACTTGAATAGTAGACAAACAGACAATGTAACGTAGCTGGTCACTTCTTCACTTTGGAGTGTGGACAGTATGCAGTGACACTATGCAACTCAGGCACCACTGCTCAAATCTGTGTAGAGAGGAGCAAGGCTGCACACACTAACTCTGCCCCCCTCCCATGTGCCCATACATGCTGGCTCTGCCCACAATACTCCTGTGTTGAGCAGGGAGATCTGAAGGGAGATTATTTGTGTATCTGGCTGAATGCACTTGGAATCCGCCCCAGAAAAGGGAAGCCTGCACTATCAGAGTTGGAACAGCCAGTGACATCAGCGAGGGATAGCTGCACCTCAGCCTCCATATTGATTTAGGAAGAATCATAGAATCATAGAATCATAGAGTTGGAAGAGACCACAAGGGCCATCGAGTCCAACCCCCTGCCAAGCAGGAAACACCATCAGAGCACTCCTGACATATGGTTGTCAAGCCTCTGCTTAAAGACCTTAAAGAAGTGTGGATTTGGTAGATTTGCATTAAAATGTGAGCCCCTGCCCTGCTTGTGGGCTTTCCACAGGTGTTTTGCACTGTGAGAACAGGATGCTGGGCTAGATGCACCTTTGGCCTGATCCTGCAGGCTCTTCTTATGTGCTATATCAATACCCTGAATGAGAGGCAAAGAAGGGAAGACTCCCAGGTGAAGGACTGGGAGAAGGAAGGAAAGCCCCCAGGTGAGAACTGGGAAGGTCTACCACTTTCTGTGTGAGACAAAGGACTCCTTTGACAGGACTCGGCATTTTCTTTTCTCTTCTTTCCTCTGTTTTTGTTCTTATTTAGATTAGTTTATTCTTTCTTAATGTATTATGAAAAGCTTTGATAAAGTGTTGGGTTGTTGTTTTGTTTTTTTAAAAGAAAGGTTCCAAGTTTGGGGGCTTTTTATTTTGGAAAAAAGGTGAGTAATGAGAGAAAAAAATAGAGGTGTATAAAATTATGTACGATGCAGAGAAAGTAGAAAGATTTTTTTTCCTGTCTCTCTCTCTGTATATTAGAAATTGGGGTCATCCAATGTAGATGAATATTGGAAGATATACAGCAGACAAAAGGACTTTTTTACTCTGTCCACAGCTGAACTTGCACAGGATGTAGTGGTGGCTACCAACCTGGACGGCTTTAAAAGTGGGGTAAGACAAATTCATGGAGGATAAGGTTGTCAACACTACTAGTCAAGATGCTCCCTGCTGCCTCCAGCGATGGAGGAAGTTTGCCTCTGAATGCCAAGTGCTGGAGATTAGAGTTGGGGGCAATGCTGTTGCGCTCAGATCCTGCTTCCAGGCTTCCATGGGCATCTGGCTGGCCAGTGTGAGAACAGGATGTTGGACAAGATGGGCCTTTGGTCTGATCCAGCACAGATGTACTGTGGTGTGCTCTTGACAAAATCACCCATCTCTAGTTGTGGGCGACCATTTCAGTGCATGACAGAACAATGTCAAAGTGTATTTGGACAAAGAGAAAGAGTTGATTTAAGCATGGAGTATCATCAACAGTCATAAATGTCTGCATAGCAGACTTCACTGCTGCACCATCACTTGAAGTTTGCTCTCCCATTGAAAAGAAAATGTTTTCTTTCCCTTGTGAGGGAATGCGCAAGGTAATGAAAGTCAGTCTCATTTTCATTTCAGAAAAAGCAATTTCCCTAAATGGCGTCCCGCTAATGGTGCCTGATCACATCTAAGCCCCACAGCAAATGAGTCTTAATCCAGTTTGTCTGTGCTATGTTACCTGTGGGAAATAATAGCAATCCTTCCTCTCGGCTTGCAAACTGTTCGCAGGGACTCCTCCAATATATATTAATCCCATCATTTATCTTTGTCAATGGAGAACAAAAAATAATTTGTGCAAGAGTAAACAGATGAGCAGGCAAGAAGGGAGCTCTGTTTTATTAAGCAATGAAAAGCAGGTGCTCCCACAGCCAACCTTGTTTTTATTGCAAAATCTGGGCAATTCTCTGTCTGCATCTGTGCAGAACGAACTAAGGGTACAGTCATTCTGATAGTTAAAGGAAAATAGTGTTGCACCAGCCATCAAAGGCTGGATGAGCATCAGATTAGATTCACACACACAATTTTGTGGCTACATACAGTTATAATCTTTATTATATTTTTATATTCACAGTTACTGTTAGTAATTCAAATTGTTATTGAACCCAAAAGGATGGTGTTTTCCTACAATCAACACACATAGAATCATAGAATCATAGAGTTGGAAGAGACCACAAGGGCCATCGAGTCCAACCCCCTGCCAAGCAGGAAACACCATCAGAGCACTCCTGACATATGGTTGTCAAGCCTCTGCTTAAAGACCTCCAAAGAAGGAGACTCCACCACACTCCTTGGCAGCAAATTCCACTGTCAAACAGCTCTTACTGTCAGGAAGTTCTTCCTAATGTTTAGGTGGAATCTTCTTTCTTGTAGTTTGGATCCATTGCTCCGTGTCCGCTTCTCTGGAGCAGCAGAAAACAACCTTTCTCCCTCCTCTATGTGACATCCTTTTATATATTTGAACATGGCTATCATATCACCCCTTAACCTCCTCTTCTCCAGGCTAAACATGCCCAGCTCCCTTAGCCGTTCCTCATAAGGCATCGTTTCCAGGCCTTGGACCATTTTGGTTGCCCTCCTCTGTACACGTTCCAGTTTGTCAGTGTCCTTCTTGAACTGTGGTGCCCAGAACTGGACACAGTACTCCAGGTGAGGTCTGACCAGAGCAGAATACAGTGGCACTATTACTTCCCTTGATCTAGATGCTATACTCCTATTGATGAGGCCCAGAATTGCATTGGCTTTTTTAGCTGCCGCGTCACACTGTTGGCTCATGTCAAGTTTGTGGTCAACCAAGACTCCTAGATCCTTTTCACATGTACTGCTCTCAAGCCAGGTGTCCCCCATCTTGTATTTGTGCCTCTCATTTTTTTTGCCCAAGTGCAATACTTTACATTTCTCCCTGTTAAAATTCATCTTGTTTGTTTTGGCCCAGTTCTCTAATCTGTCAAGGTCGTTTTGAAGTGTGATCCTGTCCTCTGGGGTGTTAGCCACCCCTCCCAGTTTGGTGTCATCTGCAAATTTGACCAGGATGCCCTTGAGTCCATCATCCAAGTCGTTGATAAAGATGTTGAATAAGACCGGGCCCAAGACAGAACCCTGTGGCACCCCACTAGTCACTCTTCTCCAGGATGAAGAGGAACCATTGATCAGCACCCTTTGGGTTCGGTCAGTCAGCCAGTTACAAATCCACTGAGTGGTAGCATAGTCAAGACCGCATTTTACCAGCTTCTTTACAAGAATATCATGGGGCACCTTGTCAAATGCCTTGCTGAAATCAAGGTAGGCTACATCCACTGCGTTCCCTTCATCTACCAGGCTTGTAATTCTGTCAAAAAACGAGATCAGGTTAGTCTGACATGACTTATTTTTCAGAAATCCATGCTGACTTATAAGCAATTCACTTATTACTCAGAACCGAATCAGTCAATGTCAAGAATAGATCAAATATGGGTTCTGAATGAACTGACTCCAAGAATTCAACAAATCGAAATACAACCTAAAGTAATTTCTGATCACAATCCAATAAAATTCGAATTAAAAGGTTTTGAGGAAAGAACCTTCAGATGGAAAATAAATGATTATTTGCTGGATGACCAAAAGATTATAGAAAAAGCACAAAAGAAATTAATTGAATACTTTATGGATAATAGCAACAAAGGTACAAAGACAAGTATTGTATGGGACGCAAGCAAAGCAGTCATGAGAGGTTTTTTTATTCAGCAGAATTCATTGAGGAACAAAAACAGAGAAAAAAGGAAAAAAGAAATTTTAAAGCAGATTATGGACAATGAGCAAAAATTAATCAAAAAACCAAACAACTCAAAAAATAAAACAAGAAATTAAAACCTTGCAAGCTCAATTTGCAATGATAATAAACAAAGAAGTGGAATGGAACATCAAAAGGCTAAGACAGAGAAATTTTGAATTTGCTAATAAATCAGGCAAATGGCTTGCATGGCAAATCAAAAAGAGAAGGGAGCAAAACACAATTAACAAAATTATTGTGAATGGTGAAGAGATAGTCGATCCGAAAGAAATCAGAAAAGGGTTCTTCGACTTTTATAGACAATTATATAAAAACAAAGAAAGGAACAATATGAGGAAAATAGAAAGATTTCTAAAAGGAAAAAAGGTGCAGAAGATCCCGACAGAAGAAAAAGACAAACCGAATGCCCCAATAGAAATAGATGAGATAAAAGAGGTTATAAAAGAACTGAAGAGGGGAAAGGCCCCGGGACCAGATGGATTTACATCAGGTTACTATAAAGAAATGAGAGATGCTTTGATGATTCCATTGAAAGAAGTTATGAACAATATTTTAAAAGATAGAGATATCCCAGAAACATGGAAAGAAGCATTTATTACATTAATTCCAAAACAGGACTCGGATTTAACACAAGTAAAAAATTACAGGCCTATTTCACTGCTGAACACAGACTATAAAATATTTGCAGGGATTTTAGCGAAAAGAATGAAAAAGATTCTGACAGGAATTATCCATAAAGATCAAGCAGGTTTCCTTCCAGGCAGACAGATGAAAGATAACATAAGGAATATAATTAATATTTTGGAATATCTGACTGCCAGGAATGAGAAACAAGCTATACTAATGTTTGTGGATGCAGAAAAGGCCTTTGATAATATAGTATGGGATTTTATGTTGAAAAATTTGGAGTATATGGATGTGGGGAAAGAGTTTTTTAATGGAATAAAGGCAATATATACCGAGCAAAGAGCTAAGTTGATTGTTAATAACATGATTACGGAAGATATAAAAATATCTAAAGGAACTAGACAGGGCTGTCCGCTCTCGCCATTGTTATTTATATCGATTCTGGAGGTCTTTTTAAGTGCGATTAGACAAAATGAATTCATAAAAGGGGTATCAGTGGGGCAGAATGAATATAAAGTTAAAGCCTTTGCTGATGATCTGGTAATAACAATTGAAGAACCAACAGAAAGTGTAAAAGAAGTACTGGAGGAGATTGAACAATTTGGAAATGTGGCTGGGTTTAGATTGAATAAGAAGAAAACCAAAATAATTGCAAAAAATATGGATCAAAGTATGATAGAAATAATGCAACAACGAATAGAGATAGAGGTGGTGAAAAAGGTAAAATACCTGGGAATCTGGATAACTCCTAAAAATATTGATTTGTTTCAGAATAATTATATACCGGTTTGGAATGGAATAAGGAATGATTTGGAGGTGTGGGGTAGAATGAAATTGTCTTTCTGGGGTAGAATTTCTACGATAAAGATGAGCGTGCTCCCAAAGATGTTATTTTTATTTCAGACTATCCCCATTATAAAAGGGGTAGGGATTTTTAAAGAGTGGCAAAGAGTGATTTCAAGGTATATCTGGCAGGGTAAGAAGCTGAGAATTAAATACAAGTTATTAACGGATGTGAAAGAAAGAGGAGGCTTCGCCCTACCAGACCTGAAATTATATTATGAAGCAGCATGTCTTTGTTGGTTGAAGGAATGGATAAAATTAGAAAATAAGGAGTTACTAGATTTGGAAGGTTTTGATAACAGATTTGGATGGCACGCGTATTTGTGGTGTGGGAAGATGAAAATACACAAAGGTTTTGGGAACCACATTTTCAGGAGTTTGCTAATAGAAATATGAGACAGGTATAAAAACCTATTAGAACCAAGAGTACCACACTGGCTATCTCCATTAGAGGTTATGAGTGTAAAGAAAATTAATATGAGAGGCAATTGGATTACATATGGTGAAATGGTAATTAAAGAAGGAGGAAAGTGGAAATTAAAACCATATGAACAAGTTAAAGAACATGTATATCACTGGTTACACTATTTTCAGGTTAATGAAATGTTTAAAAAAGATATAAAAGAAAGTGGTTATGTAGAAAAAGACTCAAAGTTTCAAACAGATATAATAAATAATGATTGTAAAACTCTGTCAAAAATGTATAAGATATTGTCGGAATGGTACACGAAAGATGAAGAGGTTAAATCGGTGATGATACAATGGGCCAAAGACTTTGGTCATGTCAGGGTGCCCCAGCACCTCTTGATTTGCAGTGCTCAGTGTAGATAAAACTCCCGGCACACAGCCATCATCTGTAATCTTTATTGCACTTGGCGTATTTACAAGCAGATCAAGCAGAAACGTCCGTTCATCATGGCGTGTTGTTCCTTCTGAAGCTTCTCCTTTTGAGGTGGGGCAAACACCACCAACTTCCCAGCCCCCTCCTACTCCTGTGACGAGGGGCATTAACACTCGGAAGTTCCCCCTCCCTTTCAGTGTCGCTCTCCTCTTCGTCCTCCCTTTCCTCTGATGACGAGAAACTGCTGATTAAAGGAGATCTTTCCCTGTAACCTCCCCTCTCTACTGGCAGTTCCCTGACAGGTCACAATATTCAATTCGATGATTGGGAAAAATTATGGAAGTAAAATTTAAAATTTACTGCATGTACGGCGTTGAAGGAAAATGTCATGAAAATGTTTTATAGATGGTATATTATACCGGTAAAATTAGCAAAAATGTTTAAGACATGTAATAAGTGTTGGAAATGTAAAGAAAAAGAAGGAACGTTTTATCATATGTGGTGGGATTGTAAGAAAGTGAAAAGTTTCTGGGAGATGATATATAATGAATTGAAAAAGATGTTAAGATATACTTTTGTAAAGAAACCAGAAGCTTTTCTTTTAGGGATCACTGGAAAGGAAATAAGAAGAAAGGATTGTAAGCTTTTCCAATATGCAGTTACAGCAGCAAGAATTTTGTTGGCCCAGAAGTGGAAACAAGAGGAAATACCAACGATAGAAGAATGGAGAATGAAACTGACAGACTATGCGGAATTGGATAAACTAACTGGGAAGATAAGATATCTGCGAGACCAAAAGTTCATTGAAGACTGGGGAAAGTTTGCAGAATATCTGAAAAGTATATGTGATGTGCAAACAACGATAGTGGGGTTTCAAGAAGCACTGTGAAAGTTAAGATGTATTGTTAAAAAAAAAATAGAAGGGGGAGGGAAGACAAATGGCAATACAAATAAAGGGAATGTGTAACGGAGAGGTAAATATGGATGATTATCAGAGAAGCTGAAGGAAGTCCAAAAAGAGATAATTTGTGAAACTTGGATAAAATTGTTTAAGTGTATTGAAACTTAATAAAAATTTATATACCAAAAAAAAAAAAAAGAAGGAAGGATCTGTGAAGTATGGTTCTCTCAGATTACCAATTTTCTAAACTTAACTTTACTTCTCCACATTTCTGCAGCAATTTGCATTTTTAAAAACTCATGAAAATTCATCAGCATTGCAGTACCAATTTTGAATAAACACATTCCCGTATGCAGTTTTGAATACACATTTTTACAAGCAATTTCCCCTAACATAATGCATTTTGCATGTTATTTTTAGTAATATAGTAATTTTTTATGCATTTTTGTAAAAACTACCTCATTAGAGAACTTTATCACAAAATTCAGATAAGTGCAAATTTCAAAGGATCACTGTGTTTCAGTTCTTGTATTGTTTCAGAAAGTGTGGAATTGGTAGATTTACCTTTAAATGTGATCTGAATCGAATTTTCTCCATCTCTAGCCAGAAACAAACAAACAAACAAACAAAGGCAGGTGCTAAAGAAGCTGGTTGGTTCCCAATACGTTTCAAGAAAATCCACTTTCTGAGAAAATCTTTACCAAAATGTGTGTGTGTGTGTGTGTGTGTGTGTGTTGTTTTTCATCTCAGCACCAAATATGAGCAACATTTTACATTGTTTACAATGTATTGTATATGTTTGTATATACAGTGCCAAAGCTATGAGTAAAAGATATTTGGGCTCAGCATGTTTAAGGTTATCAAAAGGCAACTTTTTGGAAAAAAAGAAGCTATGCTGACATAACCCCACTAGGTGGCAGCATCAGGTGTGGCGTGCTGAGATGCTACTTGGGTCCCTAAAAATTGGTTTGGAAGATATCATTGTTATGCTCAGAAGTATCCACATTTTCTTGAAAATGAAACATGAACATATGATTCTAGGAAAAGCCATTTCTAGTTCACTGAGTAAGGAGCGGGCACCTTAAATTTTTACAGGTCTCATTCTCTGTATCCAACACAAAACAAACAGAACAGGAGACATGGGAAAAAGACCACCTAATTAGTAAAAATTGCACCATGCAGCCACCTGCCCCCATAGAGATGAGCACAGGTATTTTGCAACATCTAACTCGGAGCTGCTTGTTACTTCTCATCCAGCCTGATCATTTCAAATAGGAACTTCTGCTTTGCTTCAGTGACAATGCTTGCTGTGAGAAGTCAGGAAAGGCACAGAATGTGGTTTTGGACCAGAATTTAAGTTTTGGCCCTTATTTTATATGAAAAGCAAGATTCTAGCCAGTGCTTTTTTCCTAGAAAAACAGGTGCTGGTACTCACCATGAAGTTGTTACAGTAAGTGCCACACGTTTTAAGAACAAAATAAAAGAGGTGCCGGTACTGCGTACCCCTGAGTACCACCTGAAACCCCCCTTATGGGTGCAAAACAAGCTTGAGAATGTTTCAGTGAATGCCTCCTGAAAAATCAGATTAGAGGAAGGTGGCTGAACAAGGCTTCTGGTGGTTGGGAGCATGGCATCAGCACCCATCCCCATGATGAAACAAACTTTTAAAAAATGCAGCCAAAATTCTGCAAGGGATAATTTGTGCAAATAGCCTCAAATTGTGCAAATTGCTTCAATTGGGATAAAATATGTGGGCCACCAAAATGAGTTCCTCTATTTGCTTGTTTAAGCACAACATATACACAGCTTTGGCCACACTCAATACAAGCAGCTGGTAATGGACCTCAAGATTGTGTTTGCCTGGTACATCACATAAAAACTAATGTGCATGCCCAGTTTCCCTAATCCCTTCTTTCTTAGGATTCCCTAATCCTTCTTTCTTAAAAAAGAAAGAGGTAAATTGACCAGTTCCACATTTATAACTCCAAGGTTCTGTACAGTGGCAGACACAAAGACCAATGTGTATACCCTACTGCCCATACGATGCAATACGTAGGCAGGGCATAGAAAATAACCACCACAAAAGATTAGAAAACAGAGCAAAAATTAGGCAAGTTATAAAACATGTATGCTGTTCATACACCCAGGTACAAAAAGCAGTGAGAAGTAACCGGCACATTTCCCAAAGATTTCCTGTTACCCCACCTGCTCCCACATATTCCCTATGAGAGCATGGATTAAATGCCATCCCCCCCCCCACTTGTACCTGCCCAGATCCCATATGTCTTCCTATATTCAGCAATGGGATCACCTGATCCTGAGATGCATGATCAGAGGGTTGAATTATGGCAGTGGGATGAACCTCACCTGCATCATACTCAGCACTTTTTCAAGTTCATTTGCTATCGGTTGCTTCCTATACATTATGTTACAAATGCCCGCCAGCTCTCTGCTGAGTTGCTTGGTATCCAGTACAAGTCATGATTTTGGATAAAATGACAACATTGATAGAAGCACATTTCAAGCAATTGAACCACTTGCAGACATTAATTCTGACCCGACACAAGGTGTGGGACATAAAGGAAACAGGAAAAGCATAATGGCGTCTGGTGTAGCGTTCCAGGTGGCCAGCCTTTAACTCAAGTCAGGCTCTTGGTTACAGTGTGCGCAGTGTTTGAACATCAGCAAAGCCAGAATTGTCCACCAAAGGAGCCATGAGCATCTGCGACAGAACCAGAGGGTTATGGGGAATGTTCTAGAGCAGTTCACTTGGCCAAACAATATGGCTTAGGATGAGGTTTAGCTCACTCAGTAGAACGTGAAACTCTTAATCTCAGGGTTGTAGGTTCAAGGCCCATGTTGGACAAAATATTCCTGCATTGCACAGAGTTGGCTTACATTATCAACATGAGTTTGACCAAACTGCGGGAGGCAGTGGAAGACAGGAGTGCCTGGCATGCTCTGGTCCAGGGAGTCACAAAGAGGTGGACACGACTAAACGACTAAACAACAACAATCCTTATGATCTCTTCCAACTCCACAATTCTATGATTCCATGACACCATCCACCCTCCCATCCTGCACATTACAGGAGAAGAGTAGTATTGGGAAGCATTTTAGGGATGCATCTATCCTTACTGCGTTCTTCGTTGAAGAATCCCTAATCAGCTTCCAAGAAATTTCAGGATTCCCTCAAACACAGTCTGAAAAACCACAGGGATAGTTTTGTCTAGAAAGTCTGCCCTATCCTCAGCCATGTTTCTCTCTCTCTCTCTCTTTCTTTCTTTCTTTTTTGGTCTTCCATTCTTGTGTTTTTCTGTCTGTGACACACACACACACAGAGAGAGAGGAGAGATTGAGAGAGAGAGAACAAATTCAAGTCTACTCTCCAAACAGCCTTTAAAATGTACAGTCATGCTTTGGTTTTTCAAGATTATTTATAGCAAACTGATGTGGAAATGAATTGAATTGAAGATTGGGAAAGGTAGAAACTGAGAGGAACCCATCCCTACCTTCAGGAAATTCTCCTGAGACAGATCTGCCCACAGATCTAAAAATCAGCGGGAAAGGTATTTGTGAGAGACTGTGGACACAATCCACTTGCTAGTTTTGTCTCACAAGCTCCATTCAAATATGCTGCACAAAAATATCCCCAGTTATGGTTTTGTAATGCCTCCAATTGTGCCAAGGTCAGAAGTAGAAACATCTGAGCTGTTCTGATCACTCCTTCTGAAAACAGGTACTGCAGACCTGGTCAAGGGGGGTGAGGTCAACTGAAATCATCAAGGGATTAGGAAACGTTCTCCATGTGTTGAAGCACTCGGGGTGAGTGGGGAGGTAGCTGGGGGGAAATCTAGCAGTGCAAATCTATTCATCTGTTAGGATTCCAGGTTCCCGGCTTGATAACACAGTAAACGTATGTAATTAAAAAAGAAGATTTAATGCAAAAACAAGCAATTAGCTCCGAACGGCTGTAGCCAAGCCTCCGGCATCATCACTCAGTTGATCCTTCTAAAGAATCCTTCCATTTTCGGCAGAATAAACTGAACCTATGCCCCTTGTGTTTCTTATTTTGTTTCCTGTCAAACACCCTCCCCCGGCAACAACTTCGTGGGCTCATTTGATCCTCTCCCACTTCTTCCTGAGAAGACAGGCTGTCAGTCTTCTCTTTCATGCCTGTCCGTGCCTCTTGCAAGCCATGACCGCTTCCAGCACAGTCTCCGCTCCAGCCTTATCTGGCTGCCTCTCAAGGTCAAGGGGGGGGGGGTGTCCGCATCTGCCTTCTGTCCTCTGTCTGAGAGAAATCTGATCCCGTTGGTTGCAAACTGTGGTCTGCTACCGGCTGCATTCCTAGGCTGGGAGCTAGAGTCTTCATGACAGCATCTTAATTTATTTAATATAACACTTACATCCCACCCTTTTGGTTCAAAAGCAGCACTCAAACTTTCAGTTTTGTAAAAACAATATAAAATAACTGATCAATGGGACAGGATGGGCAGTTAATGCCAACCATGAAAATATTATCTACCATATGCAACCATTTCTGACCCATTTCACCCAGAAAGATTGGCTGATTTGTTTTGGTGAGGTGAAATTCCTTTGGGGACAGGAATTGAACGGGGGTGGTGCCATTTTGTTCCCCCATGAAAGCCCTGTTCTGATGTGTGGGGTTTTTTAAAATAATAATAATAATAATAATAATAATAATAATAATAATAATATATTATTTATACCCCGCCCATCTGGCTGGGCTTCCCCAGCCACTCTGGGCGGCTTCCAAAAGAATATCAAAATACTGTGATACATCAAACATTAAAAGATTCCCTAAAGAGGGCTGCCTTCAGATGTCTTCTAAAAGTCTGGTTGTTGTTGTTCTCTTTGACATCTGGTGGGAGGGCGTTCCATAGGGAGGGCGCCACTACCGAGAAGGCCCTCTGCCTGGTTCCCTGTAACTTGGCTTCTCGCAGTGAGGGAACTGCCAGAAGGCCCTCGGTACTGGACCTCAGTGTCCGGGTAGAACGATGGAGGTGGAGACGCTCCTTCAGGTATACTGGACCGAGGCCGTTTAGGGCTTTAAAGGTCAGCACCAACACTTTGAATTGTGCTCGGAAACGTACTGGGAGCCAATGTAGGTCTTTCAAGACCGGTGTTATATGGTCTTGACGGCCGCTCCCAGTCACCAGTCTGGCTGCTGCGTTCTGGATTAGTTGTAGTTTCTGGGTCACCTTCAAAGGTAGCCCCACGTAGAGCGCATTGCAGTAGTCCAAGCGGAAGATAACCAGAGCATGCACCACTCTGGCGAGGCAGTCCGCAGGCAGATAGGGTCTCAGCCTGCGTACCAGATGGAGCTGGTACACAGCTGCCCTGGACACGGATTTAACCTGTGCCTCCATGGACAGCTGTGAGTCCAAAATGACTCCCAGGCTGTGCACCTGGTCCTTCAGGGGCACAGTTACCCCATTCAGGACCAGGGAATCCTCCACACCTGCCCACCTCCTGTCCCCCAGAAACAGTACTTCTGTCTTGTCAGGATTCAATCTCAATCTGTTAGCCGCCATCCATCCTCCAACCGCCTCCAGACACTTACACAGGACCTTCACCGCCTTCACTGGTTCTGATTTGAAAGAGAGGTAGAGCTGGGTATCATCCGCATACTGATGAACACCAAGTCCAAACCCCCTGATGATCTCTCCCAGCGGCTGCATGTAGATGTTGAAAAGCATGGGGGAGAGGACAGAACCCTGAGGCACCCCACAAGTGAGGGCCCAGGGGTCTGAACACTCATCCCCCACCACCACTTTCTGAACACGGCCCAGGAGGAAGGAGCGGAACCACTGTATAACAGTGCCCCCAGCTCCCAGCCCTTCAAGACGGTCCAGAAGGATGTTATGGTCGATGGTATCAAACGCCGCTGAGAGATCCAGCAGAACTAGGAAACAGCTCTCACCTTTGTCCCTAGCCCACCGGAGATCATCAACCAGTGCGACCAAGGCAGTTTCAGTCCCGTGATGAGGCCTGAATCCTGACTGGAAGGGATCCAAATGGTCCGCTTCTTCCAGGCGTGCCAGGTTCAGCAACCACTCGCTCAATCACCTTGCCCAAGAATGGAAGATTTGAGACTGGGCGATAGTTGGCCATCGTGGCCGCATCTAAAGATGGTTTTTTAAGAAGCGGTTTAATAACCGCCTCTTTCAGCGGGTCTGGGAAGGTTCCCTCACGGAGGGAAGCATTCACCACCCCACGAAGCCCATTGCCCAGCCCTTCCCGGCTAGTTTTTATAAGCCAGGATGGGCAAGGATCAAGGAGACTGGTGGTTGGTTTCACTCATCCAAGCAGCCTGTCCACATCCTCGGAGGGAACAGATTGGAATTGATCACACACAATTTGACTAGACAGGACTCTAGCACTCTCCCGCCCCGGCCCTGCTCCCTGCTTTTATAAATTTGGGGGAAGGGGAAACGACTGCCTTCTTTGCTATTCGCTGGGGACCACAATTATAGTGGATAGCAGCCATAGGAGCCAACTGCTAGGGGCCGAGGGGTCTTTGCTTCCCCCATAAAATATTTGAGGGGGCCGGGCCCACCTAAGGTTGATGGGCATTGCCATTCAAATCGTGTGTGTGTGCTGCATCGTTTGCTTGATTATGCAGGGCGGGGGTTACCTGGCCCCCCATATTTTATTCAAATTGGCCCCCCTGATAGCAGCTGAATCTCATCTACAAAGAAGCAGACACTTTTAAAGAGTGGGTGGTTCATTTCTTCAGAAGCTCTTTTTATTGAAGAGATGCTGTGGTAAAAACCTAGGGGCAGAGCCAGCCCACCCATGAGGCAAGGTGAGGTAGCCACCTTGGGTGGCAAGATCCACATGGGCAGCAGAGCCTGATGTAGAGCTTTATTCCCTCTTGTTCCCCTTGGTGATCTTCACTCGCTCCTTCTTTTCTGACGGTGAGGGGAGTGCCATTTTGTGGTTTGCTTCAGGTGTCACTGTGTCCTGGGCTGCCCTGCTAAGATGTGCAGTGACGACAAGATGTAGAATTTGGAAGCAGTCCTGTATGTTTCAGTTCCGCTCTGTTTTGTTCTGATTTATTCATTAATTGGGTCCAAAGAAATTATATTGTCAAAAAATGCAGTTATTGTGTACTGCTCCATGCAGCCTATTTTTAAAGCTTGAAATGTTAAGGAAAACCTTTTACACTGCTATTGCAGGACAAAAATTCTCTCTTCAAGATATTTAAAAGGTATCCCACGTTCCTTTTTTTATCAGGGGCAAGGATGAATCAGAGATTAATAACAGCATAGCCTTATGCATCTCTCATAGAAATAAGCTCCCTGAGTTGCTCTCAAGCAAATATGTCAAAATAATGTGATGACACCCTGTGGGGGACAAAGTTGGTGGAGGACAATTTTACAAAGCTATTTCCCTCAAATTACTGAGTCAATTTCACAAATGGCTGGTTGAATCTGTTTCTCAACAGCTCTAGTAGAGAGTTACCTCAATGTAAATATAATTTACATTGAGTTCAATATAAAGAAATAATAGCAACACTACTTTTTTGTCCCAGTTCTGCTTTCACAAGCCTTAATTTTGCAATGTGAATAAATTATGCAGTTTTGATGAACATTAGGCTCATTTGCCTAATTCTCTGTCTCATAGTCATTGGGAGAGGCAAGGAGGGGAGAAACTCCACCCCTGGTAACTGGGAAGGTGTTGCTCAGTTGCACCTCTGAGGCGGAGTGTCTTCAGAGATTGAGTGGAATGATAAATGTTCTCCAGTTACCACTAGGCAAGGTGAGTTCGGGGGTGTGACAATATGCTGGCAACTCCACTCTGAGCTTATTTCCTTTCTCTTTACATATATTTGTTTGGATCCTTCTTCATGATATGTCAGGAGTGCTCTGATGGTGTTTCCTGCTTGGCAGGGGGTTGGACTCGATGGCCCTTGTGGTCTCTTCCAACTCTATGATTCTATGATAAAAAATGTTTTAATTTAAAAAATTCCATAGTCGCTGGATACATTTCCACAAAGAATCAAAGAGGCAGCAGGCAAGGTTCAGGATTTATATTTACTGAGGGGGCAAAAGAAATTCTCAGGTTTCCTCAGGTGCAGACCAGATGTATGTGAGTGTTGACCTATGGCACACTTACTTCTCCAAATCAATTGCAGGTCCCAGAAGCTCAGCTATGTGCTCCTCACCCTTCAGATATGCATGAACTATATGTAGGGAGAACCTTATCTTGGCTATGGGCATCACTTTAGGTGCTCATGCATACTAAGAGCACAAGTAATTGGAAACCAATGGTGGGGAAACCTGCTTCAATCTATGGTTTTGCTTTCTGTTTTTGGGTGCTCAGATATTCTAAAACAGGGTCGATATTTGAAATAGATACAGATATAGATATAGATACAGATATAGATATACATGATATAGATATAGATATAGCTATAGATGGAGCTTATATCCCACTTTCCCTCCATGGGCACCCAACCACCAGGGGCAGATCTACTAGGAAACTAATGCAGCTTACGCGTCAGGGCCCCTAATATCAGAGGGACCCTAGAAGTGACTCTAATCCACATTGCTTAAAAATGTTGGGTCCAGTAGACCCAGTTTGAGTCACATGACTCAAATTGATTAATTTTTGTTGTAATTTTTGTTTGTTTTGTCCAGAGTCAGTAGCACAGATGTTGTAAAGGGGTGGTGATCTGTCATGGAACGACCCCATTGGAAAAGTTAACAGTGGTTGCTCAGACCCCATTGTTGGTTGCAAATGACAGTTCAAGCTTCAGGGCCCCCAAAATGTAGGCGCGTCACTTCCAGCCACTATGAATTCACTTTTTTATAACTGACCTTTCTTCCAAATGGGAAAACGTGGGTCTATCCCACTTTAGTCCAACAACAACCCTCTGGGTTTGAACAGGCAGTTGACTGGCCCACCCACTGAACATCATGGTTGAATGAGGATTTGAACACATCTCTTAGGGGTTCAATTCTCAACACTCAATTGCACCGCACTCATTTTCCAGTGGGTTGAAATAGCCATGCAGAATACAAGGGTCTTGCAGTTCCCTGCTCCACCCTGCTGGCTGTTTTTCAATCGAATATCCTGCAGTGATTTAAGGTGGCAAATCCCTTGGGTGCCATAGATTGGGCACATTCAGCAGGGGATCCAAAGATTCTTCTATATCTTTGATTTAACTTGTGATAATAAATAACTCAAGGCCATCTTCTGCTTATTTGGATAATGCAACCTGTCAAGACACCTGCATCCTTCATGTGATCTCTACCAATTCCCACACGACTCAGAAGGCAGATATTGCCCTGAAAAAAATGTTAAGACGTGGGACCCCTATAAAAGGGAACAGGAGACATCAGCTAGAGGAGAAAGGGGAGATTGTCTCCTGGGTTTCTGTGGTGCTCCATGACAGGTATGGCATGCAGAATTCCCATATAGTAACTCTCTGTTCACCACTTGTCTAAATAGTAATAAATCACTAGCAAATTCCTGGTTTGGTTTGGGAGGTTTGGACTTCAAAGCCAAAGTCTTCAGAGTCACAAACAGGAACCTTTCATTAACTGTGTGTGTGTGTGGGGGGGGAGTTTTACTTTATGTCAAATTGTGCCTTTTGATTATTTAGGTGTTTATTTTTAAAAAATCACAAATTAACAAAATACTCTCTTTTGAGATCACATGTCACTTATACAGTTATTAAGCGCTGAAAACATTTGCTGTGGCCCACATATCTTCTGAATATGTGAAGCTAGCAAGTAAGAACATTTTCATTCATTCATTTATGACACCTCAAAAGATGGATACTATATATTCTGGAGACACCTGATACACATACATTTCATATCGTTTTGATGTTGGATGGATTTCAAAATGGAGGTTTCCTTGCATACATAGGATAAAGTCATTTATCCACTTACCTGGGAGTAAGCTCTAGTGAAATCTATGGAACTTACTCTTGAGTAGAAATGTGTAAAATTGCACTGCAAATTATTTATGGCATGTTCTTTTAAAATATAAAACTAGAAGCATCTAAAATTGTTGTGACAAAAAAAAAGATTTATGAAAGTGTATCCTTTTATAGTTACCATTTCTGTTAAATTAGATTGGAGTTATCTTGACTGATCTTCCATTGCAATGACAGAATTGTTTTTATAACCTAAGCTTTTTCTGCTGCTACATTTATTTGAATATGATTTTCCTTCAGTCAAGAAGCTAAAACGAGGGTATTAAAAATAAAACAGCAAATGTACTGTCTTCAGCTGGAATAGCCATTTCCTAAAGTCTTGACCTGACTATCAGATGTCTGACTCTTTTAGGAATCAAGGTGAAGAAGAATAAACATCCAAATTACCAAGGGTTTTGTTTTGTTTTTTAAAGAAAAGGCCAACTGAAATGCTTAAAAGCGAGGGCTGATCAGTCAGCTGCTAGCCAAACAGCAGGGTTTGGAAAACTCATCATCGGGAAGGCTGCCAACAGTCATGGGTGGTCACTAACAAAAGAAGCCCCCCAAACAAATGATTTTACATGATGTGATTTGGATCTGTTTTACTACACGGCTAGAGTGGCATAACTGTCACTGTTCTGCTGAAAGATCAAATTATGGTGATGTAATAAGGAACCGTTTCACACAAGCCACACAGATGAACACATTCCTCTTTCTGTCAAATTCTGAATTTATAACATCCACAGGCTCAGGAAATAAAATAAAATGTATCACTACAGTGTTAAGAAACTAGTTAAAAATTGCACCTGAAGTAACTTCAAATATTGCTTAAAGTCTCTAATATCTATAAAACTATAATCTAGTTACAGATAGGTAGCCGTGTTGGTCTGCCATAATCAAAATAAAAAAAATTCTTCCAGTAGCACCTTTAAGACCAACTAAGTTAGTTCTTGGTATGAGCTTTCGTGTGCAAGCACACTTCTTCAGATACACTGAAACAGAAGTTGCCAGATCCTTCTATATAGTGAGAAGGTGGGGAGGGGTATTACTCAGAAGGGTGGTGGGAATGGGAGATAGGCAGATAGCTGGGATGAGCCTGCTGACGACTCTTAACGACTGTAATGGGTCTTATATCTATAAGATATAATATCTATAAAACTATAATTTAATATCTATAAAACTATAATCTAGGTGACCCACAGAATTTGTCCGCATATAATCTGCACATACGGTAATTTAAGATATACAGAAAAGTGTGTGTACTGCAGTCAGAAAGTTGGTCAATGCTGAGATTTACCAATATTTCTTAACATTTTAGGAGGCTTTCAGGAACGGTTGGAGAATTCTGACATTTCTACATTCATTTGTTTATCTCTGGTAATGTCTTTGCTAAGTGAACGAATATAACTTTGTCTCTTGTCATCTATTGGCAAGGATGAAATTTACTATGTAACACTTTGGCTCAAATTCTTGCTTCTGTAGTTAAGTTTTTTAATAGGTGTAGCTCTGCCGCGATCTTCCCTTCTCAATATTCACTAGCTGGACTTGGACCCACCATCCGCCTGCACTGGTCAGGACTTGCACACCGCCTGCTGCTGCTGCTGCTTCCTACTTTTACTTGCCAAAACGTCTGCATGCACCCGATTTCCGAAGGATTGATATATATATATATATATATATATATATATATATATATATATCTATATCTCAAGCCCAAGGTATGGTTTTAGAAAAATGTTTTCAACTGCTACCTAAAGATATGTAATCAAGACACTAGGCGAGCCTCCCTGGGGAGAGCATTCCACAAATGGAGAGCCACCACAGAAAAGGCTTGTTCAGCTCGTGCCCTTGTCTCTCATGCCACAAACATCTGTCTTCCTCCTCCTCTTGCCATCCCCACTGCAAATATAAAGGGTCCATTTGCTCTCTATACAGCCATTGCCTCCCTCAATGAATCCTGGGAACTGTAGTTTGTCATGGGTGTTTGGAGTTATTAGGAGACCTTCATTCACCGAGCCACAATTCTCAGAGTGGGTTAAGAGTCAAATCCCTCTTCCCAGGAACTCTGGGAATCGCAGCTGGCAGCAGAACAGGACAGTCTGTCACATCCTCATCAAGAGTTCGGCAAGTCCTATCACTGCAGATCAGAGAGATCAGCTATTTCAGATAGGGATGCTACATAAGTTTGAAAATAACACAAGTTCAGAATACAAATTTCCCCTGCTCATAATTGTTGGCTTTATTCCAGAGAAAGTACTTTTATCTTGAAATTCTTTCTCTGCTTATAATTTAAATGAATATTATTTTGTACCTGCACTGCCTGCATTCATCACTCTGGGCCCTCTGAGAATTGTTGGCGCCTGCTCAGAAGCAGATTACTTTAAGCTCTCAGTTTCAATAAAAATGTGCTTGATTGGGTAGAATAATTTTTAAAAATGAGAATGTAACTTTCCTTGACTGCTAATTGTCGTATTTGAAAAAGTTGGACATGGCCAGGATCATGTGCAGCGTGATCCTGAGCATGTAGGATGGCCAATCAAATCTTGCATTACCTAAGCAAGAACAGTCAACCAGGGATTCAGCTACACAGCTGCAAATAAAACATTTTAAATGTGTTGTAAAGTGCAATATACAAACGTGACACTAGAATTCAATATATTTTTCAAAACGTTTTAAAACAAAGCATTTTCACAGCGTTTTTTTTTAACATGTGTGTAGATTCCACCCAGGATTGGCACAAAGGCCCCAATTTGGAGCAGTGGTAGTTCTAGAGGAGTTCAAAATCCCTCTTGCTCAACGAATGGAATGATTTTCACAGTTTTTCACAGTTACATCCCGTTCTACTAAAGCTGGGACACAGTGTAAGTGAAAGCAACACCAGAGCCTCTTTCAGTCAGGTCAGGTCAAAACAAAGCACCTCCAGGCCAGGCCCCTAGATAGCTCACAGGGAGCCCGGCTGGCTGACCTATGGAAAATGCCATCTCAGCTTAGGACAACTGGCAGGGCCTTTCCCTCCAGTGATTCTTCAGTTGCAGGCTTCTGCATGGAGATGGAACAAGAGAAGCTACAGGAAAGTCATCCCCGGAGTCAGAAGATGATGTGCAAATGACATATTCAGGCAGGGAGGGAATGCCAAGTGATTTGCCCAAATCTGAGCTCTCCTTAGGGTGGCTTTGGGGCCTGGATGCTGGTGATGTGACAGATTGCTGGACTGCATCCTTTGTTTTCTGTGAGTGCCTTGGGTGAGCCTGTCCGACTGGGTTTCTTTGTGATAAATGGATTATCCTTATTCACGTTCTGCCAACCCCCATATTATATAGCTTACAGGGAATTGTGAGGGCAGACATATGTTCCGGAGCAGGAACACACAGAGAAGAATTCTGAGGCAAGGAAGAATTATCCATATATGCCTGTAATTGCTGATTTGATTCTGAATCAAGTCAAAAGAGTTCTCCAATTATTAATCTCAGGGGACTGGATTATGGCCTTTAGACATTAAGGTTGGTAAAGCTTGAGTATTGATTCAAAATTCCAGCTTTAAATTCGGGCAAATAGCTCCATGCTAGTATTCCTCTGAGGCCAGATTCATGCATTTTCACAGCACCATGAGAGCTGCTTCAGCGTGGCCTGGAAGAGGTTAGCAACAGTGCTAATCAGAAACAGGGAGCACATTTCATATACATTTTATATCAAATCCAAACTTGAAGCTACTGCTCTAGTCACACATGCAGCAGGAACTGCTCTGAAGCCTCCTGTGATAGTAAGTTACTCAAGCAGCATCTTCAGACCTTCCAAATGTCCCTATTTTCCAGGGACAGTCCCGGATTTACAGAAACCATTCAAGTTTCTGATTTGATCCTGGAATGTCCCCCTTTTCCTTAGGACATCCCTATTTTCATCAGAGCAATGTTGGAGGGTATGGAATTATCTGGCCCGCGGGCCATCTGAAGGAAGCTCTGTGTAGGGAAGTTTTTTAATGTTTAATTTTTTTATGGTTTTCTATATGTTGGAAGCCGCTCAGAGTGGCTGGGGAAACCCAGTCAGATGGGTAGAGTACAAATAGTAAAAATATTATGATGGAATAGGATGTCCCTATTTTCATTATAGAAATGTTGGAGGGTATGCATCTTGCCAATTCCAGGATTGGGGCAGTGTAGGTCATCTCTTATCATCATTCTGTATCTTACCTCCAAAATAAGCTTACTGAGTCCCTAAAGGGATGGCTAGATACCTCTGAAATAGCACTGAATCTACCGTATTTTTTGCTCTATAAGACTCACTTTTTCCCTCCTAAAAAGTAAGGGGAAATGTGTGTGCGTTTTATGGAGCGAATGCAGGCTGCGCAGCTATCCCAGAAGCCAGAACAGCAAGAGGGATTGCTGCTTTCACTGCGCAGCGATCCCTCTTGCTGTTCTGGCTTCTGAGATTCAGAATATTTTTTTTCTTGTTTTCCTCCTCCAAAAACTAGGTGCGTCTTTTGGTTTGGTGCGTCTTATAGAGCGAAAAATAGGGTATATTTCTAGCACATCTTTGATCTGGTCTGTTGACTCAATTTGAGATTAAAAAAAAACCAGATCTCCCAAAACTATCTCTCTGACAAGCCCACAGGATTCCCATTTGCAAAGTTATCATGTTGTTGGTGACCTTTTTGTAAGTAGACTGTGCCTAGAAAAGGGGGGGGGGGATGTTATCTTCTCAGCTTAAGGAGCTCTTGCTTCGAAAGGCCATTAATGCTCCTATAGCACTTAGATGATCCAAGAGCAGGTCAGGGGAAAGGTTTCTATTCAACTTCACAGGTGAGGCAGTTTCACTTACATGGTCCCCCCCCCCTTTTACCCAAAGAAATAATAACCACACCTGGATGGGTCAGGAATGTGTGATCCATCAATCCTTGCAAGAAGAAGATCCTTGCTTCTATGGAAGTGGCATCATTATATTGTATCCCACCAACTCAATAGAACTGCAAACAGCATCTCTGCTGAAGATGGATTTGAGATACCTTAATGATGATGAAACACATTTAAGATATTTCAGAATTTGTTAATCATTGACAAACCCTCTGTCTGAATCCTGTGGGCAGCTATTTGCATTCCAGCAGACAACAGGTCGATCTGTCATTGGTCACTTTGAGCAGTATTGATCACTAGGACTGTGTGCCATCATGCTGTACACAATGTGTGCATTTTTATTATGGCTTCTGCTGCCCCTTTCCCTGCCAACAGACTCACCAGGCAGAGGTGAGACTTGAATTAGGAATGTTGTTTTTAATCACTCCAGTCTCTCAACCACTATGCTCCCACTCTGCTCTCTCTTTTTGATGACACACATTAATGTTCCAAGTCCTCATCTTCCTGTGCTTTGGCCTGGTTCATATCATTGCACTCAGAAAGGAACAGCTGTATATGTGCGTGGAAAGGATGTAGCACCAAAATCCAAAGAAAAGAAAAGAAAAAGAAATCCTTATCAAAGAATCATAGTCCTTATAGAATAATAAAATAAGCAAATGTATTGTGGCTAATAAGAGTCTTCTTCAGGGGCACACTAAAGGAATGAGCCTCTAACTGAATAAGTCTACCATAATACAGATAACTATAAACATGTATTAATTATAATAGAAGTACCTGTGGGTTGTTTTTATTTAAAAAACAACAACATTATGCATGGAACAAACCTAAAATTTCATCTAATAATGCAAAATGACATCAGTCACGCCAAACATACTTTCTGTATACTGCTAAATATAATAGATAATAAACCATAAATCTTTTCTAATTTTTCATGGGAAAGCATTATTATAATGTAAATCCATTCATATATATAGATCCTTAAAAAGATCCTTGATGATAAAGATAATCCAAACAACAAAGAGTCTTATGGCACATTAAAGATTAACAAATCTATTGTTATTGTGTAAGCTTTTGTGTACTATATATAAGAAAACAATGAAAAAAGGTAGCAGATTTGAAGACAGGAGATAATTAGGTAGAAGGGAACTAAAGATAATATTCTTACACACACATACACACCACAGTCCACTATATATAAAATAGCTCAACTTTTTATGTGAATATGAAATACTAAAATCTTTCTGCCTTACCTAGAGTAAGGTTGCTCTGTCAAGGCAACATCTGTCCTGTAAAAAGGAACCAACCACTTCAATGTCACCCCGAAGACTGAATGTCAAAGAAAGCAGAGCAAGTCGGGGGGGGGGCTGAGACATATACTCTGGAGATGCCAAACCCAAATATTTCCACTCCTAAGCAAATCCCACAAATTATGGGGCTCAGTGATGAGCAAAGGCAAGCCTACAGTGGGTTCCCCCCTTTCCCCCCTTGTTAGACAGCTTGCTAGGCAACAGACCAAGTCAGCCAACTGACTACAGAGCAGGAGCCTGAGGCCTAATGTGGGGAAGAATGATCAAACCCTGTTTCAAATTTTGTCTGCCTTTTTATTTTATTATGAAAGGTCCACAAAGCTCAATCTAGCGAGACACTGCTATGCTCCCTGAGTTATTCTGCATGCGTCTCTTCCCTGTCTCCAATGTTCTGCAGTTGAACATTCATTTCAGCCAAGAAACCATGGCACAGCTCATTTGAGCATGACTCAGAGCGTCTGTCACATTCTGCTTATTTAAAGGTTCTCTAATCACAGTCATACGAAAAATGGGTGCTGTCCTTTTAAAAGAAAACTGCACTTCATAACAGCAGCAGCAGCACTAACCGCAGCCTCCTAACCAGTTCCTGATGGTGTGCTCAGAGGGCAGGGAAAGAGCTGCCGTGTCTCCTGTCTGACAGCAGGGGTCAGCAGTAAGCAAAAGCTTCATAAGGATATGACCTATACCTTCAGCTCTGCAAGCACCAAATTTAATTTAATTTCAATTTCATAGAGTTACAAAACAAGTACAAAAAAGAGGCTTGGCACTGATGTTGAGGATTAGCCACAGCAACATTTTTATGTACATTATTGGCCTTCAACGGATGGGTTGGCATGTGCACTAACGGGTCATACCTGGGACCAATTCTCCGCCAACCCTTCCTTTTTAGATTTATTTTAAGAAAACACACAAAGACGAATATAGAGGGATGATGGAGGAAGACAATGTATATGACAGAAATAAAAGAGGCCCCGTGTTGGACACTGGGGGTTACAGTGAGACTGATGACCCATAGTGTATATCATCAAACCCCAATGTTTTTACTTGAAATGGTTTTATTAATAGCTTTAAATCATTTCACATCTACTTGTGCTGTTTTAATGTAGCCATTACCAATTGTTTATTTCCTGTTTTGTTTACTGCCTTTGAGGTCCAAAATGCAGGATAAAAACTTTAAAAAGAAATAAATGCAAACACATTCATAAGTCCTTGTCCCTAAATGTGAAAAGTAATGTTGATTGTTCACAAAGGAATACTACCTGGGACCTAAACTGGATGTAAATCTTATTTTGCATTGTCTGAGCAACGGAATGGGAATCAGAGTGAGAGTAAACAGACACACGTACAGCCAGGTTGTTCTCTCTCTTCTTTGCCAATTTTAAATGGACTCCTTGTAATAACATTTAGGCATCTGGATTTTAGAACTGGCTGATTCTTTAAGGTTCTAGGGAAGTTATGGAAAAAACCAATGAGATGAATGCAGAGAAAAATATTTTGGTTGTATGTGAATGAGCATGGGGCTGCTAGTTCTACGTCTGGATGGACTCCCTCTTATGTACGGCTTGCCTTTGACCAAAGGGAGTGCCTTATTAAATTTCATCTGGAAGATCCAGTGCAGTTTTGTGCTGCTCCTTCTGGGCAGAGTAAAAGAATTCTGGGGATACAGCGGGGCTAAATTTTTAGAGGGCAAAGAAGAGATGCCAGGACTTAGGCTTGTCTGGAAACACCACACATGGAGATAACCTGGGTCCTGGTACAAATGAAGCCTTGGGTGCCAGTCCTTGGCAGGGCCCTGGGTTGCCCTCTTGGCAGCAGCCCTGCTGATCCACCGCAGTTCTCGGCCACAAAGAATGATGGGGCAGGCACAACTTTGGTGGGCAAGCTCAGGTGTATCCAGTGGCGTAGCGTGGGGGGTGCCAGGGGGGCCGGCCGCACCGGGCGCAACATGGGCGGGGGGCGCGCTCGCACTAGCAGCTCTCTGCCCCTACTAAAATCCACGGGTTAGGGAGCCCGCGCTCGCTCGGCTTGGCGAGGAGGTCGCGGAAGGGGGAGAGCGAAGCCTTCTGCCGCGGGCAAAAAAAGGAGAGGAAGCCAGGTGGGCGGGCGGGCGGGCTGGCTGGCGGGGGTCTGGCTGCGCCTGCTGCTGCCGGTGCAGGGCAAGGCAAGCAGAGCGAGGAGGAGAGAGAGGGGAAGGGGGGGGAAGCAGCTAGGAAACGCTGCGGTGTGGAGGAGGAATCAATTAAGGAGAGAAAGCGAAAAGCCTTGGAGAAAGGGAAAAAAGGAAAGAAAAGAGGCAGCTCCAGGAGAGCGCGGGGGAAAGCGAAGCCTCGCTGCTGCTGCTGCTGCTTGGGAGAGTAAATTACTGTACTTGCCTTGCCCCGGGTTAGGGGGCGCAAATTATTTGCCTTGCCCCGGGTTAGGGGGCACAAATTACTTGCCTTGCCCCGGGTGCTGATAACCCACGCTACGCCGCTGGGTGTATCGCAGCTTGCTGGGGTGCTTGGGACGTGTAGTTTTCCATGCCTCCTGGAGGATGAGGAATAGAATCAGAGTCTGCTGAGTGCCTCCTTCCTTGCCAGGGAGAAGGCTAAGATAAACCCCTTCTGCTTTCAACATTCTGCTTTCAACATGGAGGGACTTGTTTCATATGAAAGAGCATTCGGTCATGTGAGCGCTGCCCCCTCCCCCCTCCAGCAGGCTAAACTGGTCCATCCCAGGCACAGATTTATCACCTCAGTGAGAAGTAGGCCAAGAAGATGTAAATCCTCAGGCTGTCAGGTCTCTTTATTGCCAAATATTGACATTCCCACAGCGTTTTCCGACTTTTCATGAAGTATTAATTGAGATGGTCAGGACATTTATGCTAGTACAGACCTTCATCCACAGAGACTCTGGCTGCATTAGTCAGGAAAACTGAAACAAGTGGATACTGGCCTGAATATTCTCACATAGAAACTGAGCACTTTGGATAACATTTTAATGTTTCTTCATATATCAATGAAAGGTCAGCATGTAAGACAAATCTTGCTAGTGCGTTTAGTCTGACATAGTTACAATGCCTGCTTTTTTCTCTATCCAGAGGGACATCACTCATTCCTTGATACTGGGTACTCAGCAGGATCCGCCCCTGAAAATGGTTGGGGGTTATCACTAATGGGAATGCCACTGCAACGAATATAATTTTCAGAATCTGAATAATTCCTTTGAAAAGACTGCTGAATAATTTAAAATAAATAAATCTGCTATTGTTTTGTTATTTAAAGCTGCACTTATTGGTTGATTTTCTTTTTCTTTTTTAATATAATTTTTATTAATTTCTTTTTTAACACAATATTTCAGCATATCAATAACAAAACAAATAAATTCTTTGCTCCGCTGAGCTTGTGACTTCCCTCCATCCCTTCAACCGGTTTTTAATTTTCAAATCTTTGTGTCGCACTTTATATCCTCTACTTCAGACCTTTATATCCTTATGATCAACTCTGTCTCAATGGTCTATAAAGTTTTGAGATTTACACTTTTTTCGTTGCAGAATTTATATCAATCCTGCTAGTGTCTTCACATTTTTACAATAATTATTCATATACCCAATAAATTTACTCCAATCTCTTTGAAACTTTTGGTCGTCTTGGTTCCAGATCCTTCCTGTCAGCTTGGCCAGTTCCACATAGTCCATCATCTTCGTCTGTCACTCCTCAATCGTTGTTAGTTCCTGCAGTTTCCATCTTTGGGCTAATAAAGTTCTTGCCACTGTTGTGGCGTACATAAATAGTCTTTGGTCAATCTTTGCAATTTCTTCTCCCATCAAGCCCAGCAAAAAAGCCTCAGGTTTTTTGGGGAAGGTATATCTAAACATCTTTTTTAGTTCATTGTAGACCAATTCCCAAAATACTTTTACTTTATCACATTCCCACCACGTGATAAAAATCTCCATCTTTCTCTCCACACTTCCAACATAGTTTGTTCCTCATCCTATACGTTTTGGCCAATTTCACCGGTGTTAAGTACCACCTATACATCATTTTCATTACATTCCCTTTTAAAGCCATACAAGCGGTAAATTTTAAAGTTTGGTTCCACAATTTTGACCAAGATTCGTATTCAATATTATGCCCAAAGTCAATAGCCTTATTGGTTGATTTTCAGTGTCTGTTCCACTGCTAAGGTAAACTTCCATAAGCAGTTTCCATTAAAAAGTAAATAAAGTAAAAACCAAGAATAAAAATGCAATTGGTAATTATAACGAAAGCAGCGGGACCCCCGTTCCGCCCCCCCCCCCAGATAAAACCATCAATTAAAACATACTAACAAGCCTAAATGAATGACAAGGCCTTCACTTCAGGAGGCAAAGTGAGGTGATTGCCTCAGGCGGCAGGATCCCCAAGGGCAGCCAGCCTGGCCTCCAAGGAGGGGCACCAACGGCTCCTGGGCAGTCCCTCCCACTTGTGCTGCCTCTGCAGCAGCCCCCCAATGCCCAGGAGGCCCTGCTGCTCTGCTCTTACCCCACGGGAGGACAATGGCAGGGCTGCCAGGCTCTTCCCCTGCCTGGCATGATTCAGAGCACTCTGCAAAGAACCCGCATTTGTGCGGAGCATCGAAGGCATGAAAGAAGTAGAAGCAATTCACAGGGACCTTTGAACTACAAATGTTATGTACTGAAGTTCTCACCCTGGGCCAGCCAGGGATACTGTAGATAGTTCAGGTCCACATATGCAAATAAGGGATCGAAAGTGACATTCAGTGATTGGATAGTTACAGAAAATGGTTACTGTTGCGTTCTAGTGGAGCTCTATATAAGCAGGCTGGCTGAACCCTTCAGTTCAGTTCTGTTCTGGCCTGTGAATAAACAAGAGCTGTTTGAAGAATCGCTGTGTCGCCTGATATGTTCACCCACAACTTAACAACAAACTTGCAAGCAACATCACGTACTATTACACCAGCAGGGGGACTTTCAAGGCTGGCCTGCTCTCAGACATGTTTCCTCAAGCCCCCACCCTCTGTGGGGAGAAACACCCTGGCATTTTCTTTATAAGGAAAAACTCCAAAGTTGCATGGAAACAGTTCCAGTTAAGTATAGGCAAGGCAAAGATGTAAACAATCGTTTGTTAAGCAACAAAGCTTTATTCCAAAGTTTTTCCATTCCAACTGCTTCATTTGGTTCCTCCCCCCCTCCACTTTATTTTAAAATCATTGAGAAACACCTCTGATTCATTGTGGATTCAAATCAGATATGAAGGTACTGCATAGCCCTAGTGAAATGGTGCAGTTATTTATTGATCCGTTCATTTATATAGTGCTTAATTCCAAAACAGGCCTCTAAGTAGATCACACAGTATCAAAACAAACATTAAAACAATATATTTAATATAAGCATTCATAACTAAAAGACACAATACAATTTGTACAGTACAATACAGTACAATACAATGCAATGCAATACAATACAATTAAGACATTAAGATTTAAAGAGCCTTCCAATTAAATTGGGGTGTGTGAGCCTACAGTTGATTTCCACATCAAATTAGAATCTCTATACACGTAAGAGTTCAAAAAATGACCACCAAAAAATTAGATAATGAATGTTAGAAACTATGTGTGTGGAAACATGAGTATCATACAAGTATACTCATCAGAGAGACAGAATTGGATGAAGGCCAAACTTGATATTTCATGCAGATGTGAGCAGCAGTCTTCCCATTTTTTTCTAATGAAAAGCAGCCTTAGGAGGTTGTGACCAGAAGCAAAAGAATATCAAGAGAAAGGGTGCTTAACTTTTTCCTGCTGGCCATTTCCCCATTAAAATCCCCAAAACTCCCACTCTCATCATCCTTGTATCCACTGGTGCTTTGGAGCAACCAGGGCTTAGGCATACCAAGTGAAACAAGCAACTAAAAAAGCCAAACAATTTTTTAAAAAATCCAGGCGACACTAAAACATTCTTTGCAAAACTACAGCATTCTAGTGTCTACCATATCCTTGCAAGGGAGGAGGATGGGGAGAAAACGAGAACAATTAGCCCTGTCCCTGTGACCTCATTGCGCAGGCCTCGATGACCTCATGGCAGCCCTACCAGATGCACTGGGCACAGGACACCACGGGTTGAATCTTTTCCTCCCAACTGCAAAAAGCAGCTGGGGTCATTGTTACGCAGATAATTGCTGGTTGGAAAAGCATTGCTCCTCTTCCCTTCCGCTCCTCTTTGGTGAATCCCAAGGCAGCTTTTTCACTGGGGGGAAATTCGGAGCATGTTACATACATTTACATTTAATATCTTATTTGCCTGTAAGATACGTACTCAGTTGAATTTATGGTTAGTGGTCATTGTTTAATGATTGAAATGCCCTTAACCTCTCATATTGAGTTGTCTCTTTTTGCTAATTATTTCAGGGTTATTCTGATAGTTGTTTGGTCTGTTTTAATTTATTGTCATTATATTTTCTGTCATGAGCTCTCAGGGAAGGGGTCACACTAGATTCCAATATGTGAATTGTAAACAGAGAAATAAAATGACCAGTGTAGATTGATTATGCCCAAATGGATGAGGCGTCTAGGTTCCGGGCAGGTTTAAGCTCAGCATTTCAGCAATTAAAGGTTAAGGCCCAATTATATAAAATCTTAGTATTTCATATAAAATGAACTTGAGTAGCGTGTAATAGTTCACATTCTTAAACATCAAATAAAAGGGGAGAAGGCCTCAGCAACAGCAGTAGCTCTTGACTTTCAGAAATGGAAGGCCACATATTCAATGAAAGAAGGATTAGGTCCTGGGTGTGTATTTCCTGGTAAGGAAGAACTTGTTTTATGGCAACCTCGACTGCACCTCAATTTCTTAGGTTTTTAAATATATATTAACTTGCCCAAATGGAAGGTAGTTGATTACCAAAACTACTTAGGAGACCCAAGAGGTATAAAATAAGGAAATTGTAGTAGAGTGCAAGTTTGGCATGAGGCTAAATGCTAGTAAAATGGACACAGAGGTTTCTCTTGCTTAAGCAAACTTTAAAAAATAAAAATAAATTTGCTATCAAGGGCGTTCATTAAACTAAGAGAAAACAATGTATAGCCCCCTTTTAAATTTCTTCCTGTTTGGTGTGTTGACTATTTAATCACCACACCATTTCTTCACTAATATTTATATTAGCCTCAATGTAGGAGTCACATGTTCAGGGATTACAACAGGACCAGCCCACCCATGCAACAAGACGAGGCGACCGCCTCAGGCAGCAGGATCCACAAGGGCAAGAGATCCAGCTTCCAAGGAAGGCATCGCCTGCCGCCACCGCCGCTGCTACTGCTACTGCTATGGTGGCAGCAATAGCTCCTTGGAGTCTGGATCTGCTGTCCCCTCAGCAGTCCAAATTAGTATGCAGATCCAGGACTCTCGAGTTCATTAATTCTTTTGATGCAATAAGCTCATGGAAGATTCTCCAAATAATATTATAATAGTCCACAATAGTTCTTCTCCATTGATTTATGTTCAGTTTGGTTTTGTATTTTTTTTGTTTAATTTATTGTTTATGACTACTTTTGTTATGTTGCAGTTATGTATTTTTTCATGCTGTAAGCCACCTTGAGCATGGTTTGACATACAAATAAAACTACATATTTATTTTATAAAATTTATATTTAGCTTGATTGTTAAAAAACAAAAAGAAAAATACACAAGTCCCTCAAAGAGGTTTACAAGAAATACCATATTTTTCCGTGTATAAGATGCCCCCGTATAAGACGAGCCCTGTTTTTTAAACCCAAAATTAAGAAATAAAGTTGTTTAGCTTTTTTGGAGGGTGGGGGAGGTCACTTCTGCCAATCACTCACCCGCCTGCCGGCCACTGACAAGCGCTTGCCACAGACACTGCTGATTGCACATCTCGCGGC
>NC_138031.1:89440655-89590478 GCF_964106645.2 Podarcis pityusensis | reverse complement strand
TGCCCAGTTGCTGCAGCCACAGCAGCCTTGCTGCAGCCACCAGTCAGCCACTCAACTGCCGCTGCCAGTCTCCTGCTTGCTGCTGCCATTAATCACATGTCCCCCCCGCCTGCATTCACTATACATGTATAAGACAACACCCAATTTTGCCCATTTTCTTTAGCAGAAAGCATCATCTTATACACAGAAAAAATACAGTAAAACAGTAAAATCAAGAAAAAAATGCAACTTTAAAATATAAAAATGTTAAAAGACTAAAACAGATCAAAAGTATCTCAACATTCTAAGCATCTGGGTAGACTTGTTTTTAGAAGATACTCCAAAGAGTACAGGAATCGCCTGCTTGCTCTCACTAGGCAGGAGTTCTAAAGTACGGTCACACTAAATGACTGCGTTCTTACAAATGAGGACTGGGCAGTGGTGGGTTGACATAGCAGCCGGCACAGCGATTTCTTCAAGTAGCTCTTTATTATGGTAAGCTGGAATAGAACTAACTGCGAACAGCTCAGCCGGCCTGTATTTATAGGCAGCCGGCTGTCAACATTGTAACCACAACAGCCCAGAGTTCCCGCCTAAAATAACTGCCGCGGACCTGAGTGAAAACTATCTACAGACCTGAGTGAAAAACTATATACAGTATCCCCCTGTTGGCCCAGGGTGAAACTACACTACATAACACCCCTCCCCACCGAGATAAGGCGTTAGTTACAATCGTAATGGTTTCCTTATATACAGCACTACGCGTAATGGTTCAATTAAGCACAAAAGCATATCGGTTACATTTCCCATACTTAGACCAACAGTGATACCTGTCCAACAACATAGTCCTTTAAATAAGTTGGGCGCTTGGAAACTCTGCCAGACCGCCGGGGACTGGTAGCCAAATCCGGAGGGCCACACCGTTCTCGCTGAGGCTGTGGTGCGACCCTAGGTGGCGTTGGAACCAACTCCCCTGGATCCGCTGCTGTGGGTGGAGCCTCCGCAAGTGGAGTGGTCTGAGTCTGTTCTGAAACGGCTTGGTTCGGCTCCACGCTGGCAGTTTGTGAGGGAGGTGTAGGTGGGGCCTCGCCATCTGTACGTGTCTCTTCTGGAGCCGCAAGCGCAGTTGGGGGCACCTCGGTAGTGTCCAAGTCCCCAACCCTGCGCCTAAGCTGGTCTATGTGCCGTCGCCACAAGCGTCCGTCTTCGAGTGCCACCTGGTACGAGCGAGGTCCAGTGACTCCCACTACTGTGGCTGGCACCCAAGGGATGTCCCCCACATAGTTCCGGGCAAAGACCTGGTTTCCTGGGACAAATGACCGTGGTGCGTTGGCACAGCCTGGGGGTTCAGCCACGGCAAAGTCTGGGTGTAGCCGGTCGAGCGGTGACCTGAGGCGGCGGCCCATAAGCAGTTCAGCAGGACTCCTCCCTGTGGCCGCATGAGGGGTGATGTGTTGCACGAACAAGTATTCGGCGACCCGCTCATGCCAGTCTCCCCGGTCCAGGCGCGCCAGTGCCTCTTTTGTCGAGCGCACCATTCTTTCCGCTTGCCCGTTGCTGGATGGATGAAAAGGTGCCGTTAGGGCATGGCGGATGCCCAGTCCCAAAAGATACCGCTCAAACGTGCCTGACGTGAACTGCGGTCCGTTGTCAGAGACAAGGACATCAGGACACCCATGCGTTGCAAACAGGCCTCGCAGCACCCGGATGACAGCTTCGGTAGTGGTGGAGGGCATCAGGGCGACCTCCAGCCATTTGGAATAGGCGTCCACCACTACCATAAAGGTCCGGCCGTGAAAGGGGCCAGCCAGATCGATGTGCACCCTCGACCAGGGTGTCTTTGGCGTCTCCCAGGTGTGTCCCTTAGCTGCCGGTGGTGCAGGCCTCGACTCCTGGCACGCTTGACAGGCGGACACCCAGGCAGTGATGGCATCGTCCATATTAGGCCACCAGACGTAACACCGAGCCAACGCCTTCATTTTGACAATTCCCGGGTGGCCAACGTGCAGAGCCTCCAGGACGCGCTGACGGAGTCCCTGGGGAATCACGACGCGGTCTCCCCACAGCAGACAGCCGCGATGAGCTGAGAGTTCATGTTGTCTGGTTGCGAAGGGCTGGAACTCCGATGCAAAAGGCCCTTGTGGCCACCCCCTCCACACCCAGTTGAGCACCCGGCTGATGGTGCGATCCTGGGCAGATGCGGAGGCCACAGTGGCAGCCGATACAGGCGCTGCCGGAAGATCCTCAATCAGAAGGAGCGATGAAGCTGGAGCCGGGTCTTCCACAAATGCTGGAAGAGGGCAACGGCTGAGGGCGTCGGCATGGCCCATCGATTTCCCCGGGCGATGGATGAGCCGGTAGTGGTAGGCAGCCAGGAAAACAGTCCATCGCAGCATGCGTGGTGAGAGGACCGGTGGAGTTGGACGATCACCGGCGAGGAGGCCCAGGAGTGGCTTGTGGTCAGTGATGAGGTCAAAAGTCCTGCCATAGAGGTATTCATGGAACCTCTTCACTCCAGCCACAAGTGCCAATGCCTCCTTGTCGAGCTGGCTGTAATTCCGTTCCGTCGGAGATAGTGTCCTGGAAAAGTAGGCGAGCGGTGCTTCTCTTCCATCTGGAAAACGGTGACTAAGGACAGCACCGATGCCAAAAGGTGAGGCGTCGCAGGCAAGGACCAGCGGCCTGGATTCACTGTACTGTACCAGCACACTGTCTGAAGAAAGGAGAGCCTTGACCGCGTTGAAGGCCGCCGTCTCCCGATGACCCCAGGCCCAAGGCGTCTTAGTGCTAAGGAGTCGGTGAAGAGGCTCAGCCACTGTGGCTTTGTGGGGCAGGAACATGTTATAAAAGTTCAGCAGCCCCAGGAATGCCTGCAACTCCGTTTTGTTCTTTGGGGTGGGGGCCTGCTGGATAGCGCGGATCTTGGATGTGGTTGGATGAAGACCGGAGGCATCGATAAGATAGCCCAGGAACTCTACCTGTGGAACGGCGATCTGGCACTTCTCCCTCTTTACCTTGAGCCCGGCCTCCTGGAACCTGGTCAGCACGGCACGGAGGCGCTCGAACAGCTGCTGGTGTGAGTCTGCAGACACCAAGACGTCATCAAAATATGGTACCACGCCCGGAAGCCCTTGCAGGAGACGCTCCATAAGGCTTTGGAAGATGCCAGGAGCCACACTCACCCCGAACTGCAACCGGCGGCAACGGAAAGCCCCCCGGTGGGTGACGATCGTCTGGGCTTCAGCAGTGGCATCATCGACTGGCAGTTGTTGATAGGCTTGGGCAAGGTCCAGCTTAGCGAAGACCTTACCCTCACCCAGGGAATGCAGCAGGTGTTGGACAACAGGAACCGGATAAGCGTGCTGCTGAAGTGCCTTGTTGATCGTGCACTTGTAGTCAGCGCAGATTCTCACCGACCCATCTGGCTTGACAGGCATGACGATGGGGGTTTCCCACTTTGCGTGGTCAACCGGCTCCAAAACTCCTTGGGCGATCAGTTTGTCCAGTTGTTCATCCACCTTAGCCTTGAGAGCAAAGGGAACCCGGCGTGGCTTTAGCTTGATGGGGGCGACTTGTGGATCAAGGCTAAAGGAGATGGGCGTACCTGTATATTGGCCCAAGGTGCCGTCAAAAACCTCGGCAAAGTCTTTGACCAGACCCTCAGTCTCTGCGTTAGAGATGCAGTTGATGCCGGTGACTTCCAGGCCGAGGGCATCAAACCAGTCTAGCCCTAGGAGGCTTGGCCGCTGACCTTCGACCACCACCAACCGGAGCAGGCCCGAAAAATCCTTGAAGGCGATCCGGAACCGGCCAACGCCTACCACGGGAATGTCGTTTCCCTGGTAGTCTCTCAGGTGTACGCGGTGAGAGTCGAGTTGCCTTTTGGACACTCTGGGTACCAGTCTTTTGATGGTGCTCCATGACACGATGGACAGGGCAGACCCGGTGTCGATCTCCATGTCACATGGAGCTCCTTCAATGAGCACCGTGACGTTCAGCTTGCGTCGCGTAGGCGAGTCGGTTTGGCCAATCGTGGTTCCAGACGGGCAGCGGCAGTTGGTGAGAGCGAAACAACTTTCCTTGGCAGACTGGAGTGAAGACTTGGACTTGCGAATCGATGAAGGGGGGGTGTCAGACGGAGCCGATCGGCAGACCTTAGCGATGTGGCCCCTTCTGGAACACTTCCTACAGATGGCGTCTCTGAATCGACACTTGGCACGGGAATGGTTGCCTCCGCAGCCAGCACATTCCGGTTGGCCCTTGGACTTCTGTTGGAACTTCCTGCGCTCCCGCTTTGTCTGGTGCACGTCATCGTCTTCACTGGAGGATGCCTCCTCACTGCTGGCCTTTTCATGATGCACCGGAACTGGCTCCCTAGCAAGACGCGGGCTGCTGGACTTGCGGATCTCCTGGGCGGAGCGTTCAGCAGCTTCTGAGGCCACAGCCTCCTCAATGGCTTTCTGTAGCGTGAGGTCTGGCTTGGCTAGGAGGCGCCGTTGCAGATGGATGTCCCGGACCCCGCAGACGATTCGATCCATCAGGGCATCGTCTAAGTCTCGGAACTCACAGTGCATTGCAGCCTGTCGCAGGGCGGTGGTGTAGTTGTTGATTGACTCCCCCTCTGCCTGGTTCCGGTGGTAGAACGCATGGCGGGCAGCAATCTTGGACGGCTTTGGTGCGTAGTGGTTGCGGAGCTTCTCTTGGATCGTGTCCCATGGTGTTGCCTGGACTGCTTCAGGCGCAACCAACGCTCGGGCCGTCTCAAACACCTCAGGCCCACAGAGGCTGAGGAATAGGCCCCGCTTCCGCTCCTGTGATACTTCTGTCAGCTCGTTGGCTTGGAGGTAGCAGTCGAACCGAGCGAGGTAGGAGTCCCATGATTCAGAGGCTGGCGCAAACGGCGGTAGAGGCACAAGTGAAGCCATGATTCCGATGCCGGCGTGAAGGGCGATGGATGGAACACAGTGCTCTAGCCAGAACAGTCAGCTCTGAATTGGTTCTGCCCAGTGATTTCGCTCAGTGATTTCGCTCTGTGATTCAGCTCAGTTCAGAGGCTGGCCGCATCTGGCTGTGCTCTGATGTCCATCAATCCCATCCTCGTCGCCAGAGTTAGGTGGTGGGTTGACATAGCAGCCGGCACAGCGATTTCTTCAAGTAGCTCTTTATTATGGTAAGCTGGAATAGAACTAACTGCGAACAGCTCAGCCGGCCTGTATTTATAGGCAGCCGGCTGTCAACATTGTAACCACAACAGCCCAGAGTTCCCGCCTAAAATAACTGCCGCGGACCTGAGTGAAAACTATCTACAGACCTGAGTGAAAACTATATACAGTATCCCCCTGTTGGCCCAGGGTGAAACTACACTACATAACAGTGTGCCACTTGTAGTAGTGCCAATTCCATTGATCGAAATGGTCAATTAGTGACATGTGGGGTAAGGTGATCTCATAGGTAAACTGGTCCCAATTTATTACTGGCTTTGTATACTGTTAGTATTACTATAGATATTAGTTTTCCTTTACTTTGTCTACAGCATCTTGTAGGGTTTTTGTCATCTGAATCACCAGAGCACCACTAAGCACCATAGGGGATGTCTAAGCTTTGGTTTGGGACACATTATACAGATTCTGCTTCAACTCAGAGAAGCCCAGAATCAGTTGCCACGGACCCCTTCAATTCAGGATTCACCCACATCCACTGCACATTCCTAATCTAAAGTAAAGCAACCCCAGTACAGATTTACTACCTCGGTGAAAACAAGGCCTTATACAAAAGTGTTTTTATTTCCCTTCTAAAAGATGCCAATGACAGCGCTCTTAATCCATTTCATAGAAGTTGTGGTTGGCTGCAAATAGAAAACAGAGATTTTTCTTACTGAGACTGAAATCTATGGGGTTTTCTTCTTTCAAATCTATGGTATTCTTTTGTCGGTATTTTTTATCTCTGCTTCCTAGACTGGTGTAAGTTCCAGCCAAACTAGTCTATTCTCCAAATTATCAAGAATTGGGGAGCAGGGGTGTTATGTGCTAAGCTTGGATCCTAGAACAATAGGCAGGTAGGATCCTAGAATGCAAGAACTGATTGGCCTGCCGGAGCAGCCCAATCAGGCTCCAGGAGGGAAGCAGAATCAGCCAATCAGACGGGACTCATTGTGCAAATAATGTATATAAAGCCTGAGGTTTGGTGGGAAATTCATTCACTGTTTTGCGAGCTGCAATAAAGAGCATGAAATCACTACGTGACTCTGAGTATATTTCAAGGGGGAAATGACACTCAGGGTCCTCCCACATTATTAAGAAATCTACCTGTCTACCTCATTTTACATTTATTACACTCACATTTGTTTTAAAGTTAAAGGCAAGTAGCCAACTGAAGGGTTTTAATTGTGCTACAACTTAAATGCCGTTATAAAAACCAATTTAGCAAATGGAGTTCCAGATTTAGACGATTCCAGGTATGCCTCTCTTCCTGGACGGGAACTCATAAACAGCTATTAAATTGTAAGCTGGGGAATACAGTAAAGTAGGCTGCAAGATGTATAGACTGAAAAGGGATCTACTGATTTGACATTTTTACTTCCAAGGTACCTGAGACTCCTTTCCAAAAGGGCCTGGCTAGTATGAATATACACAGCCTTTACAGATTTCCATAGATCTATTATTATTTCCAGGGGCTTGTCCACATCTTAGCATTATTTAGCTGCTAACCCACTACCTCCAGACCTTTGAATTAGACCACTGCCCCACCCCAGCTGCATCCAGGTACACTGTAGTGCAGGGTTAGTCAATGTTGTGTCCTCCAGGTTGTTATGGGCTACAGCTCCCATCCTCCCCAAGCATTGGCCATGCATGCTGATGGGAGTTTGTAGGCCTAAACATCCGGAGCACACCGCTAACTCCCCTTGCTGTAGGGACTCTGCAGTTGGGAGGGAAGCTCCACGTCTCTGTGCTCCCACACTGGCCACTACTGTATAGCTGTAAAACTGTCTCTAGACCAGACCCGCTTGGGACAGCATAGCTCTCTCTATATATTGGGGAGTAGGTTGCAGTCAAAGGATCCCACGCCGTTTAAAAAAACAAATGGAAAAATCCTCCAGCAGTTGCTGGAGAGCAAGCAAGCAAGCAAGCAGGAGGAGAGGTTGCACAGCTGAGAGCCAGCCCTGTGTGACGCGCCCTGTGCGAGGGGCAGGCAGAGAGCAGGAAGGAAGTGGGCGAGGAGAGCAGTGCAAGGAGTCTGGATTTTTTAAAAAAAATGCTTTGTGCATCCACGTCTGATCTTGCCCCTTTATTGGTGTGTTTGTTTCATTTTGTAAATCTGCCAAAGAATAAAATAATATAAAATTGTGATTAAGGGAATTGTCTCAGGACAGTGGATATGTGTTTCCCATTGGTGTGGTGGGGGCTGCACTTGCCTTTCTTCTAATAGGAAATGCTCTGCCGGGGGGGGCACAAAAATGGGGGGGTCAAGGAGGATCAGTTGAGGAGGAGTAAGGAATGTCCCTATTTTCATCTGAGGAATGTTGGAGGGTGTGCAATCCATGTTTGCTGAGATAAGATGAATGCAGGGAAGAGAAGACAACTGCAAGTCAAAAACAGCAGGCAAGAGGAGGGGTACTTAACCGTTCCCCACCAGCCAGTTTCCCCACTGTAATCTCACCCCTGAAATTATTTCCACTCAGAGCACAGCTGGTGAAAAATGAAGTGTCTGCAACAGAGAATCAATGAGAAGGCACCTCCTTCACCAAGTCTCCCATGCAAATGTCCCACCCCTACGGCAGTCATGTGACAAAAATGTGTTGGGTGAATAATGGAGAGAGGGAGAAGCTCAAAATGTTATCTGTTACTTGAAGAGACCAGTCTCAATTCAAGTGGGTCCACTAAACTTTTATTTGGACCTAACTCAAATTGGGGCTGATACTCTGCCTCCACCAAACCCCTGACTGCGAAAGATGTCCTGCATGTCATTTGTAACCCGGAAGAAGCAAGAGTTTGGCTTAAATGGCCTGTAGAGTGTCATTTGAAGCTCTTGGCTCCAGGGCTTTTAAATAAGCCCTTGATCCCTTTCATCAAATGATGCTGGCTTAAAATGCTGCTAGCTCATTCATTTTCTCAATTGGACCAAAGCTAGTTCAAGCAAAAAATGCATCAAAATGCAATATTTCTTAGGAAATGACAGGATAGGTACAGGATAGACATGGATTGTGGCAAATGTCATGTACACACCGCTTCCCTCAACCACAGTGGGAGTGCAGCTGATGCAGAGTAAATGGGAGTGTTTGCTCATCATTGCATCTGAAGAGACCCAAGGGGACCTGAACAGCCGGAGGGCCGAGGCTGCCTGATACTTTCTTCAGGATCCTCAAAACACTTCATCAAAATTTATCAATATGTAAATTTATTTTCTTTCTTTTTCTTTGCATCACTTTATTTCTTTGTAACTGAAACAGTTTAAATAATAAGTGGTACCTCGGGTTAAGTACTTAATTCATTCCGGAGGTCCGTTCTTAACCTGAAACTGTTTTTAACATGAAGCACCACTTTGGCTAATGGGCTTCCTGCTGCCACCGCACCGCTGGAGCCCGATTTCTGTTCTTATCCTGAAGCAAAGTTCTTAACCTGAAGCACTATTTCTGGGTTAGCGGAGTGTGTAACCTGAAGCATATGTAACCTGAGGTACCACTGTATATTAATACCTAAAATATGTAAATTTATTTTAAAGCAAATGATTTGATTTAGAAATTGGGCTCTTAGTGAGTTGAGGATTAATGCTAACATGTAAAAATAAGTCCGTTCGTCCCCCCACTCGCCAAGCCTAAGAATGCTACTTAAGAAACTGAACTGGAACACTTTCAGAAAAGGTGTTTTTCATTTTGAGGAGCAACACCATGTTGTGTCGCCTTTCTGACATATCAATGGGAGCAACACAGTGTGTCTTTGAGCTTCCAGCGTGTGAACAACTCTTCAGCCCCTATTCCATCTCAGAGCACATGCATGTTGGGCTGAGGAATAGGATGTCTATTGCAGACATTCAGAACTGTAAAAATATTTGCACTTTACTTTTCAGCCTGTCCATTTTCTAGCTATTTAGGATCACTTCAGTCAAGGAGAGAGAGAGAGAGAGAGAGAGAGAAGCAGGTTTCGCTTCCAGCACTTTCAACTAAACCACACACACCGTACCTGCAGACTTATGCACATAGCCTACCCCCCTTGTCAATACAAGGCACTGTTCCAACTCTACCCTGCTTGGCATTCTATCAAAATAGCTTCATATTATTAAAACTCTCCAAGGCTTACAAAGTCAAACCTTGGACGTTTACTGTACACATTAACAGGACTTATTCCACAGTCTCATAATAAATCTTTATAACCACATATGGCTGGCTGGGTTATAAATATCATCTGTAAAGAGTAATAAAAAAATTCAGCATACAGAAAAGTGTCTTCATAATTTAAGGCTTTTTAAAAGATCTGCTCTGTCTTTTCTCTTAATCAAAATACTATATTTCAGACAGTAAAATAGAATTAACTCAATTCATATCTTGGGCATATAGAATCGAAAGGCTACCTGGGAGAAGCATGCAACTACAAATCCTCATGACTCAATAAACATGAGTTCCTTCAATTAGAGCTATATGGGAATACCCTAATGACCCCATGAATTAAGAGAGAGTGAAGGAGGGAGAGAGAAAAGGGAAAACTTAAGCCCTTTCAATGAGGAGCTGAGCCTGGAAGTTTATAGAAACCTTGTGTCCTACCCAGAAGAAAGAAACCAAGCTCTGTTTTTTCACATGCCCTTTATTTAACAAATAATAATAATAAACTACCTTATAAATAAAACAAAAAGTCATAAAGTGTATCTCTTTCTGTTTTCACCACATAAAAGCCAACCACCATCATACATTTTTCATGTACATAAGTAAAAATGTGGCCTTCTACATAGACATTTGTAATATATTTCCTCAATGGGTAGAAATAGTTAAAAGACATATCTTCTTCAATGGTTTCTGATGGCTGGTAACTATGAGTGGAACACGACCACATACTTGGGCAGAGGTCAGAAATGTGTGTTTTTGCAGCTGGCTTGCAAGAAGCAGCACGTGAGACCTGCAAGCGCCATGTGCTGTCGCTTTGCAGTGACTGGTGCTGCTTTAAAGACTTGCACAGCGTTTTTAGAGAGGGAAGATCTTGTGACGATGACAAATTGTTGTCTCCAACTAAATTTTACTCAGAGTAGACACTTTAAAATTAATGGACTTAATGTTAGTCATTTTCATTAATTTAAACTGCTGTACTCTTGAGTAGGACTAGCAACCCTTAGTTACGTCTTGTTTGGACTAGCATATCATTCTCAGTGCAGGGCTGCTTTTTAAAAGTGTTTGGAAACTTTTGTTGGTGTAAAATGCTACTGCTAAAGTTTTGAGAACATTATGTCTCTGGAACATATGACTTATTTACTGTTCCAGTTGCATTAATTACATATTCCACTTCTGGGCCTCGAACAAGGTAGCGATTAATGGTTCCTGCCTTTAAAGCCCTAAATACCCAAAGGACCAGCTCCTTCCTTATGAAGCTGCTGCCCTCTAATACAGGGGTAGGCAACCTAAGGCCCGGGGGCCGGATGCGGCCCAATCGCCTTCTCAATCCGGCCCGCGGATGGTTCAGGAATCAGCGTGTTTTTACATGAGTAGAATGTGTCCTTTTATTTAAAATGCATCTCTGGGTTATTTGTGGGGCATAGGAATTCGTTCATTCCCCCCCACCCCCGAAATATATTCCGGCCCCCCACATGGTCTGAGGGGCGGTGGACCAGCCCACGGCCTGCTCTAGACCCCTGCTCTAAGATCTTTGGCAAGTTATGCCTCAATCTGAGGCACTCTTGGTGGGAACATGTGGTTTGATCTGATTTGATTTGTGGAAGATTACTGCAGTCAAACCAACAATTCATGTTTTCCCAGACGGGGGCATGAAGGGGCTGAGGCTCACAGAGTTTTCCTGTAAACTTGCTAGAGAGAACTTGTGTGAGATCACTTCCTTTGTCTGTCTTTAGCAGGAAGCTGTAGAGCTACAAACTTCCTGCCTGCCTGGGCAGCCTTGTCTTTCTTCAGCCAAGCTGACCACACCTGCCTGCCTGGCACCATTTTTTAACTTAAATTTTGTGCTTTTGTAACTTAGTAGTTTTAGACCTGCCTTCTTTTTGCTACAGTAAACTGCTGTATCAAGATGTAGATTATGTAAGTAAATAATTTTTATTTCTTTCATAAAACAATGTTTGTGTGATGATTGTTTTTAAGGGAGAGAAAAGGGATAATACCAGGAAAATCAAGCATCGTGGACTATTATTGTAGAAGGTTAAATAAACCTTGTCTTCGCTTCCAGGTTTAAGCTGCAAACAATGGTATTCTGCTGATCTCACTCATGTGGGCATGGAAGGATAATATCTAAACCATATACAGTGGTACCTCGGGTTACATACGCTTCAGGTTACAGACTCCGCTAACCCAGAAATAGTACCTCGGGTTAACTTTGCTTCAGGATGAGAACAGAAATCACACGGCGGCGGCACGGCAACAGCAGGAGACCCTATTAGCTAAAGTGGTACCTCAGGTTAAGAACAGTTTCAGGTTAAGAACGGACCTCTGGAACGAATTAAGTACTTAACCCAAGGTACCACTGTATAGCCTCTCCTAGTATTTAAATCCATCCCCACAAGATGTATTCCACTTTTCCAACAACAAATGATGAGCTCACAAAGTGGCTCACAATAATCACAGCAGCATTAAAAATACGACAAGCCTTGCAGTCACTGTATGTGAGAGTAGGGTGGTGCCAGGTGCAAAAGGGAGCAGGGCTGCTGCTCCTTTAACGCTTCTCTAGCAGAGGGGGCTCATCACCTAAGCGACAACTATGAAAGTGGCAGGAGCCATGTCCTGCTCCGTCCCTGACCACCATGCGCCTGCTCTCTGTGGCTCCGTAAAGGTCGTGACGGAATTCCCTGCTTGGGTCAATCCATTCGCCCTGTTGACTTTTGTTTCTTGACTGCTAAAAAGTGTATATATTCCAGCAAGTGTTTTAATTTGTTTGGCTAACTAGTTTTGGATTTGTTTTATTCTGTAACCCTGCCTGCAAAAAGTTTTGTGGTGGTTTTTTTTTAAGTGGCTTTAATACATTTTTGATGGTTTTTAGCATTTACTCTGTAAGCTGCCTTGGACCATCCACAGATTGGAAAGCAGAATGTACATTTTGGAAAGAGAGGGAAGCAAGAAGGGATAAGCCCAGGCACCCGCTCCTGTTCCAGCTGGACAGAGGCAGAGAGGTGGAGGTGAAGAATTTCCCAGGCTCTGTTTTCACTGGGCCTCCTGCCACCTGCTGCCCTTGTGGAAAGGATTCCAATAGAGAGAGGAAGGCAGGCGGGAGGAACAACAGGCACATGACCTGGCCTGCTTCACGCCACAGAGACATCTACCACTAGCTGCCTTTGGAGAGGATCCTGGAGAGTTCCTTATTTTTATATTATTAAGTGTGATTTTATTAATAACTTCCAGGGTTATTTGTAAGCTATGTCAGAAGGATTTGTGTGCTGAAAGGCCGGGTATAAATAACAGCAATAAATAGTAAAGGTAAAGGGACCCCTGACCATTAGGTCCAGTCGTGACCGACTCTGGGGTTGGGGCGCTCATTTCGCTTTACTGGCGAAGGGAGCCGGCGTTTGTCTGCAGACAGCTTCCGGGTCATGTGGCCAGCATGACTAAGCCGCTTCTGGCGAACCAGAGCAGCGCACGGAAACGCCGTTTACCTTCCCGCCGGAGCGGTACCTATTTATCTACTTGCACTTTGACGTGCTTTCGAACTGCTAGGTTGGCAGGAGCAGGGACCAGACAACAGAAGCTCACCCCGTCGCGGGGATTCAAACCGCCAACCTTTTGATCAGCAAGTACTAGGCTCTGTGGTTTAACCCACAGCGCCACCCGCGTCCCCAATAAATACATAAATCGGAGCAAACTCACTGGCTTGCACTGAATTTTGTTGGTATATTGGCATAGGGTTGGTGGAGTGAAATTTTTCTTCTGCCCTAAGCCCTGCCCCAGACTAACGGTTCTTCCCTCCTGACTAATGGTCCTGGCCCTAGCTGATGGAAAATTCACTAGCAGGTGAAGCAAATGAGACAAAAGAAAACGAACAAGAGATACACACTTGCAAATCATTCTAGTAGAGTGATACATCAGAGGTGATGACATAGGTTTTTTTTCCTGCTGAAATTGTAACTTGCAAAAAAAAAGAAGTATTTTTTTCTACCCTTAATCTCCCATAAAAAAATACCACAATGTGCCTCAGCAAAGCAAAGCAGTCATCATATTTCAGGTGCAATTTTCCAAAGATCTTCTGATGAGTACTTCATGTCTCTTAACAGCCAGATTGATGACAGCTGACTTGCCCTCCTGGTTTACTTCCAGTTCTCCCTAACTATCTTTCTGATTCAGTGAACCCATTTTATAAACTCCAAGTCCACTTGTCAAGGAAAAAATAATTTATTTGCACTCTGACTGTTAATGATGGAACATTTGACTCAACCATCTTTCAGCCGGCAAAACACCCATTGAAATAAGTGGGAGTGAGACTTGGTCGGAGGTCTGTTGTGTGACCTCACCCTTACCAGAAGGGATGTGTATTCTGGAATATGTCACAGACCCAAGGGGCTGATCTAGTGCAACTGAGATGCTTCTGATATTCTTTTTGAAAGATCCTTTATCACGTCTCTTGTTGTTGTTGTTGTGGACTGTGACATGCAGTGCTGAGGAGGTGAAGTCAACCCTTTCTCTCTATATCTTTTTCCTGATTAAGAAGCCCCACCCAGATGCTATTTCCCCTACAGAGGCGATGCTGCTATTTCTCCCTCTGGCAGTGAAACTCTCTGCTCCCTTGGATGTCCTGCTCTGCCATTGGAGTGGGAAATCCACAGCCCGCTATGGCCCCTTCGCCACCCTTCCAGGGAACATAGAATTGTCCCCTTAAAGAGCTTAGGGTATTTTAAAGGCTGGAGAGAAACAAAAATATCTTTGCCTGTTGCTGCCGTTACTTCAAAGCAGGTGTCAGGTGGGTGTCTCTTGGGAGAGCTGTCAAGAACTTGGGTGCCATCACAGAAGAGGTCCTCTCCCTAGTAGCAACAGGCTCATATCTGGGGGTGAGGGAGAAAGGAGGTTCTTTTGAGGTAGCAAGTGATGACTGGTAAATCAGTGGGATAGAGACTCACGGGGGGGGGGGGAGGCAGAGTTTAATGGTCCCCTGGTGGGGGCAGAGAATGGTTTGTAGTGGGTTGTAGGCAGAGTCCTCAGTCACTACCAGGTGACCTATTTGTTGAGCTTTCTTCCTGATTTGTTAGTGGGGAATCATAGAATCATAGAATCATAGAGTTGGAAGAGACCACAAGGGCCATCGAGAGACCACAAGGGCCTGCCAAGCAGGAAACACCATCAGAGCACTCCTGACATATGGTTGTCAAGCCTCTGCTTAAAGACCTCCAAAGGAGGAGACTCCACCACACTTCTTGGCAGCAAATTCCACTGTCGAACAGCTCTTACTGTCAGGAAGTTCTTCCTAATGTTTAGGTGGAATCTTCTTTCTTGTAGTTTGGATCCATTGCTCCGTGTCCGCTTCTCTGGAGCAGCAGAAAACAACCTTTCTCCCTCCTCTATGTGACATCCTTTTATATATTTGAACATGGCTATCATATCACCCCTTAACCTCCTCTTCTCCAGGCTAAACATGCCCAGCTCCCTTAGCCGTTCCTCATAAGGCATCATTTCCAGGCCTTTGACCAAAGTTAGATGACATGAAGTTAGATGACATTGTGTCAAGCAAATATTAGGAGTGAACAGGAAATGCTTTCAAGCTAGAAAGACAATAGACTGCACCTTGAGCCTGCCCTGAGACTTTGCTCCTTCCCCATGACCCTCCAGATGTTGCTGAACTGCAACTCACATCAGCCCTAGCAAGCATGGCCAATGGGCAGGGATGATGAGAGTCCTTCAGCAAGATCAGGAGGGCCAAAAGTTCCCCACAGGTGCCCTAGAGAGCCAGAAAAACAAGGGCGCTAAAACTTGAAGAATTCTGAAAGGACTAGAGATCTTAAATGCCGTATGTTGGAGTGGGGTGGGAGGAACGGGACTACAGATACCCCGTTCATAAATCAGCACAAGTCAGCAATCACAACAAACAAGCTTGAACAAACTGTTGAAAGGCATTTTAATTTAGAAGATCAGAACCTTTAGACTTGGCGTCATTTCCAAAAGGAAAAAATAATAATCTTAAGGGCATTAGATGAAAATAGAAGCTCTGGGGAAGTAGTGGTGGAGACAACAATGTTGCAAGTTAATGCAAAACAGAAAAAAATGTAACACAAGTAGCAAAATATTTGATTTCATTTAGCAAATACTGTAATAAAATAAAATTAATACATGCCAGGTGCCCATATGGTTGTCAATCATCTCAGTATATTTGCACTCAGTGCCAAAACAGTGGGTGGCAGAGGAAGGTTCCTTCTTACTAAACAACTGGAAAGAAGGCAGCCTGCAGGTTTTCCCTTGCATCTCCATATGCAAAAAGGCTAGAAAATTACTGTTTTGGAAATGCTTAAAATTTAGGCCCGGAACATCTTTAGGAGAGATACTACCCCTCTATGTCAATAATCCCTAAAAAAGCAGTCTCATTCAAAGTGACCATGAGTTGCAAGATGTTAAGAATAAGATCACAAGCGGGTGGGTGGGTGTGTTTTAAGAAATTATTCAAGAACAGCTGAAGCCAGTACATTTCTACACAGAAGTAAGGGGTAGAGCAATCCAAAGGAGGAAGACTGGGAGCCACTTCTGCATCGGAAGCCCTGACAGCTTGTGGCAGAAGGAACAGAAAGGGGGTGTTCCAGGGGTGAACCTCGGGGTTGGCAGGGTTGGCCAACCCTGGGTGCAAGCCCAGGAGAGGTGCAAAAACCATGCCCCTCCACTCTGGCTAGGAAGCTGCCTGCCCACTCACCTGTCTGTACACTCCCTGGGGCACTTCTCCATTGCTCCGGACAGCCGACATCTCCTTGCCAAGGGTGCAAGGGATGGGGGTGGGGGGCAGGCGCTGACACAGCCTCTTGCCAAGGGCACAAGGGAGCCTATGGATGCCTCTGGGTATCCCCCCCCCCTTTTTTTGTTGCTGTAACATCTCCAAGTTAATACAGCAGAAGGGCCTGAACTGGATCCCTCTTCTGGACTGGTGTAAATTCTGGTGGATTCATGGCTGCTAACTACTGCTGGTGAGAATGACCCATGCTTTCCGCAGGCGCAGGTGGCCAGAGGCAGAATATGGGGAACACAACTGGTTTGGTTGCCCTGGAGTGCTAGAGGCGGAGGGTCAATGAATTTTGGCATCGCACAGGGTGCCATTGAAATCTGAGGCCCCGAGGGGATCCAAAACACACATCTGCTGGCCTCTGAATTGGTTCTGCCATGCAGCTAATCAATTGTATGAGTTTAGTGAATTAATCTGGTGGTTAAATTTGCATTCATTTGCACACTGGGTAACAGTTCCAAAGTTTCCTTTTTCTAAAGATAACACATTATTTCCCTGTGGGAGAGAAAAGAAGAGGAGCCTATTTTAAGGTGATGCTGGCCATGTGAATTTTTTATAAGCACTAGTAGATCTCTGTGTGTGCGTGCACGCAATTTGATTCTTTGTTAGTCATTTGATCTATATTTCATTATGTTTTAATGATTTTATTGCACACCGCCACAATATATTTTTAATGACTTGGTAGTTCAGAGATCGTCTTATAAACAAACTCACATATACACATGCTGCCAGGCTAACCCAAGGAAACCATTTTAGTTAATTAAAAGTTTAAAAGTCTGTGAATCTAACAATTTATTCAATTAAACATAGAAGTAGGAAACTGCCTTATCTCGAATCGAGAGCATTGGTCCATCTCGCTCAGTATCATCTACAGACTCTACACAGCCTGGCAGTAGCTGTCCAGAGTTTCAGGCAGGGATGCTCTCACAGCCCTACCTGGGATTGAGCCTGGGACCTTGTGCATGCAAGGAAGAAGCTCTGCTGCTGAACTAGATCCCTTCCTCAGCATGGAAGCTCTGCTCTCCATCGCTACTTGTTTGAGTGCTCTGGCTTTGCCTCTTTCTCCTCTGCCTCCACTGAGGTGGGGTAATAACCATTTTTCTCTGTTTGGGGATCATTCTGTTTCTCAATCCAAAGTCACACGGCAGAATTGCCTAGCTTCAGAGGAGGCTACTGAGTGAATCTCTACATGAGTCACTGTGCTGAGGAGACACAGTCAGAACAGTAATTCCCACAGAGATGTGGGCAGTGAATAGCCCAGTGGGCTATTCAAACTGTGTGTTGCATGCAAGCACATCTATTTAAAGTGTAAACGCAAGCAGAGACTTCCTGCAACAAAAAGCAACTTGGGGGGGGGGTGTAGTTTTCAGTGAGAAATGAGAGTGGGGAGGTGGTGCACAGCCTTTCCCTCCCCTGCCACTTTTCTGCTGTAATCTCATCCATCCCAAAACACACACACAGTTGCTTTCATCCCACAAATATTTTTCATTACAACCACGTACAACCACATAGGAGGAAGGGAGCAGGGTGGGGAGTTCCTGGGAAAAAGCAGGGGAAAGAGTTGAATAAACCCTTCCCTACAGCAAAAATTGTTCCCTCCCAAAGCTGCTTTTTAATAACCAGCCATTGGAGATTAAAGACATGAATTTGCATACAGCACACCATTTTAAAACTGTGTGCTTCCACTCTGACAAGTTTAGGACACACTGGGCTTCATTAATTAAACTCCCACAAATCAGACATCATTAATGTCCTCTCAACAATATATGAACCCGGTTTTATGTGGGGAGGGGGGGAAACCACCTCCAAGTCTGCTAATGAAGATCTCCTTGAATGAGGTTTGGGCCATATGGATGCCATTTGGAATGAACAGTGAGAATGTACAGGTCAGCCTGCACTTTAGTGTCTGTCTATCCATCTGTTTTCACATTACTTGCAAATTATAGAATCCTCCAGACCCAAATGATCATAAATCAGTACTATGAGCATGTACACTTTCCCCATCTGTCATAAAACAATGAATTAAATTCAGGGCTGTCAAAATAATGCTGCTGCAGATTTGCCTTCTTCTGAGCAGAAGGAATACAAAGCTCCATCTCATTGCCATAATTTATGGTCTCCCTGGGAGATGTGGGCGATTAGGGTTGGCCCACCAACACACAGAAAAACAGTAGGAACTCCAATAACTCCAAATGGAAATCTTGGGTCAAATTTATCAAACCAATCAGAGAGAAATCTATTTCTGTTTGGAGAAGGAGGAGATATATTGCATGTTTAGGGTACGAGGAGAGCTTTGGAACATTTGGCTATTCGGTATTTGTGAGTTTTGGAATTCCTAGCTTAAATAGTATCACCAAAGGGCCATGTGATGTATTAGACATGGGCACCTTTTTTAGCCAAATAAAATATACAACTGCAAGCAAAGAGGTTTTTCAATGTTAACAACAACATATTTGTGCAAATGATGTAACTGAAAATTTTCTAGGTAGGACTTTAAAAAAGCAGAGCTCCAGTACTGGAAAAATATACCGGCTGAAAAATGAAATGTTAGAAAGGGCTCAAAACCCCAAATATATTGTAGGGAAACATGGTGAACAGACTTCACAAACGAAGGGAATGTATAGCACCCTTTAAAATGGGGTGCATGGCTTGGAACAAATTAAAATGCTTCTTCTTCTTTTAACATTAAATAGCAAAACATGCTAACATTGGTTCATACCAAAAATAAAAGTTTGCATTTGAAAGTTTCACAGTGTGTAATTCTGACTATGTAGCAGGTTTTAAAACTTTTTTCCTACCAAGAAAGCCCTGTCTTCTACGGAACTCCTTTGTTTTAAGGCCATGTGGCCACTTCAGACGCACTATTTGCCATTCTCCAATATCCAATTTATCACAGCCTTCTGAAGTTAGGCAGGTAGTGACAGGGGACAGGCACTTCTCCCTGGCCAGCTCCTCCATCTTGAATTCCTTCTCCAGCAAAGCTTGCCTGGGACCAGGCATTTCAGAATTTTATCTAGTTTTGTTTTAAAAAAACACACAAAAATATCTGAGAATATTTGACAATAATGGTTCTGGGAAATTCTAGCTCAGCTTTAGGAAATAAGCATTACAGTATAGGCTGGATCTAGAGGAAGTTAGTAAACGGTGCTGAGACTTAATGGTGGTTTCAGTGGAGTTAAGGGTTTTTAACTTCATTTAGATCCAGCCCAAATTGTTTGAGCCTGAACTGTAACTAGGAAGAATTTTGTCAAACATTTAATTTTATTGAATTGATTTGGCCTTTGGATGGGGCAAGTGAAAATAAAGATAAAACAAGTAGATGTAGTGCAATGAACTAGAGATATTTTATTAGCCTGTCAAGCTTTTTATGGGTGTTTGAAACTAGGGGTAGTCAAATGAACATCCCTTGTGCATCATGGTGACGAGTGGGGAGGGGGTCACTCCAGCCTTCGTCTATCCCTAGTGTCAGTGGGGCTGGGCCTGCTTAGCTGGAGTGCCCCACTCTCCCCCTGCCACCCAGTAATGCTCCTCACCAGCCACGGATGGCTCTGAGACATCCAGCCTGACCTGAGGGGTCCACAGTGGTCTATGCATCATTATAAATTACATATTATTACAAATTACCTTAAACCCTTGATTTTGGTATCTTAAGATCAGTTTGTACCACCATAGGCTTCTCCTGGACTTTTCCACTTCACCTTGCAAGGGATGAAGGCTGCACGTCTGAATGTTTCACCAAATCATTCTCTGCATATAGAAAACTATCTTGTCAGTGCTAAGTTTTGGCTAGTATTTCCTTTGCATGCTAATTTCCATGTGCATAAGGGTTTATTACCCACCCCCTCTCGGAATCATTCAAATATTCAACCCCATCAACTGCAGGCTGGTGTGGTATCCTCCAGGGAAACAACCACCTAATTCTGTTCCTTGTATAATCCGCCCCTTCATTTGTATTGGGTTTGTTAGGGAAGAACACTTCTTAGAGCAACTGGGCTGGCTCAAAAAAATTTTTGCCAATACAAATGGCTAAAGCATGAGAAGTGTGTCACAGCTTTCTCTATGTTAGTTGCTGGAGATGCATCTCCTCAAGCTAAATGAATATTATCTAAGCATAATTGCAAAAGCCTGATTCTCATTGAGGTAGTAAATGGGGGGGGGGGGCTGTAATTGCTAATATACGCTCACATGATTGGATGTTGCTCTGGGAGGAGGGAATCACCACACATTGCAAGCCAGCAAATCAAGGAGTTCTAGCCCAGCCTCTCTGGCGTGCTACTTTTCTATGTGCAAGGATATTTGTTAATCTTTATCAATTTATTTATCTGACAATGGAGGATAACATCAGCTTTGAATTTCAGTCTGAAGTGGTTGAGTCTGAACCCAGCTTTGGAACTGGGCCTGGTCCCATTCTCACTTCAGGCCTGGATGCACCGAGACCTGAAGCAGCAGCAGGTCTCCACCCTCGTCCCGTCTGCATATGGGAAACCCAGCCAGATGGACGGGGTATAAATAATGAAATTGTTGTTGTTGTTGTTATATAATATAATATTTACAGGGCTCTGGAAAGAACAAGTGTTTTGACCTAAATGTTATACTATTCAAAAATGCATCAATACTATATAAGTGTAGAATTCAATGTTTCCCTCTTCTGATTGTTAAATTAGTGCAAGCATTTTTGTTTGCTAGATGGCATGGACCCCCATCTCTTTCTCCTGTGTGCTGCTCTGGGGACACACCTGATCCTGTAGAGGGGAGTGGGGGGGGTTGCACACAACTACTCAAAGTAGATCCAATAAAAAATAGACCTAAGTTAATTCTGCTCAATAATTTCAATAGTTCTGCTCTGAGTTAGGGCTGCCACCTTTGGTCGGGCAAAATAATGGACAGGTAGGGCAAAATATGAGACAGGTCAGGGGGGAATGGGGGGCTAAAATTACCTCAAAGTAATCTGTTACTCTCTTGCATGCTCTGACTCCAAGTCTCCATCTCTGATCCACCCATCTCTGCCCAAGTAAAAACTCTTTCCCACTCCACCCCCCCACCCCCATTCTCCACTAGGTCCATGCAAACCTCTCGCTCTCCAAGCCCCACCTAGGCCCCTCTGCCTACGCAAAACCTGAGACTCCACAGTGGCAGTCCTGTGCGCTGCCGCCCCACTCTCTCAATCTCTGTGACCCACTCTCTGACCTCGCAAATACTCTCTCTTTCAAACTCCTCCTCCTGCCTCCTGCCATAACTCTCGCTCTCACTCTTGGCCCTCCTCTGCCTGCACAAGCTCCCGCTCAAGTTCTCGCTCTCTTCCTCCCACCGGGCTCAGCCTGCATACTTTTGAGGATGAAGATGAGCTTGAGTATATGAAAAAAGCCAACCTGTTTGAAGTCTAAACAGGATAGGGGATACTTTTCTCCAAAAATGGATGATCACACTTTTTCTAGGGATGGGTGGCAACCCTACAGGTTACATCCCTATATATTATTACCAAGATATGTCAAAAATCAACAAGAATTAATCGTCTTCTTTTCTTAAACCAATCCTGATTCATAAGATAAAGTATCCTTTAGCGTTTCATTGCCACTTTGCTGAAAGGTTTGTGTAACCATGTGAACAGGAACTAAATACTTCCATCCTAACAAGAACAAAGAAAAGTAATAAAAGCCTATAGAGATGTATGTATCACACATGTGCACGCACACACACATAAACTGTAGTATTCTTGATCACTGAAACATTGAATGTTCTTGCTTACTACAGCCTCAGAGAAGCTGCTAATTATGGATGCTGCTGCAGTGTGTTACTTTCCCTTCATTAAGTAAGAAAGAAAATAACTGAAATGTGCTTATTGAGTCCAAAATTTCAAACCTTTTCCATTAGAAGCTAATTTTATCCTAGCTAGAACAAGTTTCAGGGACGCGGGTGGCGCTGTGGGTAAAAACTCAGTGCCTAGGACTTGCCGATCGTATGGTCGGCAGTTCGAATCCCCGCAGCGGGGTGAGCTCCCGTCTTTCGGTCCCAGCTCCTGCCCACCTAGCAGTTCGAAAGCACCCCTAAGTGCAAGTAGAGAAATAGGTACCGCTTTATAGCGGGAAGGTAAACGGCGTTTCTGTGTGCTGCGCTGGTGCTGGCTTGCCAGAGCAGCTTCGTCACGCTGGCCATGTGACCCGGAAGTGTCTTCGGACAGTGCTGGCTCCCGGCCTCTTAAGTGAGATGAGCGCACAACCCTAGAGTCGGACACGACTGGCCCGTACGGGCAGGGGTACCTTTACCTTTACCTTTAGAACAAGATTCCTATAACATTCAATGATTAGTTGTTCCCAATTGGGATAATATTTCTCAGTTCTCACATCTTACATTACTGTCTGGGAGTTATATTTGCAGATATTAGAGCTGCCAAGCAAGTTGGGGTGGAATCTGCCTCACACATGCACTTTGGAAAATCTCTTGCATCGGGGAAAAGGCATAGAATTAATCATAAGTTATTAACTGATATTTAAAAAGAGGTGGTTTTGCTCTGCCAAATTTAGAATTGTATTATGAAGCTGCATGCCTTTCTTGGATCAAAGAATGGATAATCATGAAAAATACAGATCTGCTAGATTTAGAGGGTTTCAACAACCAATTTGGGTGGCATGCCTACCTATGTTATGGAAAGGCGAGAGTACACAGAGAGTTCATGAATCATGTGGTAAGACGATCGTTATATTCGGTATGGGTAAAATATAAGGATATTCTGGAACAAAAAGTACCCTGGTCGTTGTCGCCATCGGAGGCCATGACAACTAAAAAAAATAAATGTGGATCATGACTGGGGAACCTGTAAAGATTTACAAATTGAAGAAGATAATCAATTAAAACTTAATAATTTTAAGGAAATCAGAGGCAGATTGACAGGCTGGATACAATACCACCAACTACATGAGGTTTTTAGGCAAGATAAAAAGAAAGGCTTTGCAACAGAGTTTTCAAGATTTGAAAAGGAGGTGATCTATAATGAGGTGAAAACGCTTTCCAGAATGCACAAAATTCTGTTAGACTGGTCAGTAAAAGAAGAGGAGGTTAAGTCAGTTATGGTAAAATGGGCTATGGATATAGGCCATAACATTCAACTTTCAGCATGGAAAAGACTGTGGAAGGAAGATCTCAAATTCACAGCATGCTATACCCTTAAAGAAAATTATATGAAGGTCTTTTCTGCTAGTATTTAACACCTAATAAACTGGTATTTAACACCTAATAAAATTCAGATTTGCGCTGGAAATGTAACGAAGCAGTAGGAACAATGTATCATGCATGGTGGAGATGTAAAAAAAAAAAAAGGATAGAATTCTGGGATACAATCTATAACGAGTTAAAAAAGATGTTTAAATTATCATTTTCCAAAAAGCCAGAAGCTTTCCTTTTAGGAATCATTGGGGATGAGATCCCCGAAGATTTGAAGAAATTATTCATGCATGCCTCCACGGCAGCGAAAGTATTGGTAGCAGAAAACTGGGAAGGAGACCAAATTCCCATGAAGAGGGACTGGCAAGGGAAGCTGATGGAATACATGGAGATGGACAAGCTGACAGGGTGGTTAAGAGACCAAGAGTACCAAAAATGTAACAACAGTTGGAGTAATTGTAAAAAATATCTGAAAGATTACTGCGGTGATTTAAAAATCTTGACTGGGCTAGAATGTCTCTTGTAAAGACGACTAGTAGAAACTGTGGGAAAGATGGTAAACAGAAGAGTAGCTATAATTGGAGAGGCATACAACATAGAATTCTATGGACCCAAGTAAGAGGTGGAAGGAAGTAAAAACACAACAAGTAGATAAGTAACATAATTTTTATTTTCCTTTTTTTGTTTACACATACATGTTCAATGGTGTAATGTTGAGAGATCTCAAATATTTATTGTAAATGTTGACGTGTGTGAAAAGGATGGCTGTAAATCAACTGAAAAACCAATAAATGTTGTTGTTTTTTAAAGGAAAATCTCTTGCATCACATGTCACTTGGTCTTTATGATGTCTGTGTGTCCTGATTATTTCTCTCCTGGCTGGGAAGAAGTTTCTGGAATACCTCCTCACACAGAAAGGGACACCGAGGCTCCTTTGCGCCCTTGGCAAGGAGGGAGTGCAGATGGGGGGGCAGGTTCCTAGCCACGCTGAGTCAGAGTGCAAAGATGCAATTTTTTCACACCTTCTGGCCAGCCCCTATGTTCGCCCCTGCTCACATATTCAGACAAATGCTGGCTTGTTCATTGACTAACAACCCAGCATGTGTGCTGTTGCATCTTCTAGGGTTGGGTGGAGCAGGATTCAGGATTTTCAGTGTCTATGGAATAGTAGCTTGCAGTGCAATCTTATGCTTATCTTCTCTCTGGTGGACTTACTTCCAGGTGTGTGCAGTACTGCAGCCTCCCACTTGGAAGAGCCCAATATATTGCCTGCAGCTGCAGGGGAGTTCTGGTTTGGTTCTCGTGCGTAGGTTGAGCACAACAAGGCTGACTGCTGAAACTCCTTGCACACTTGATGGGTGCCCTAGCCTAGAACATTTCCCAGAATCCTTTGCATCATGCAAAAGTTCCCCAGCAAGTACAGTATGCTAGTGTGGAAAGGGATCCATTAAGGCAGAAAATTTGAAAACCACGGTTTTAGAGAATCTTAGTTTAACTTCTTCAAGTTCATTTCTCGTGGGTGTTTGCCAAATACTTTTGATATTTTCCTTCTTTATGTTTTTTGCACAACAAAACTCCCTTGTAAGTGAATGTCGGGGCTCATATCATTTTCTGCTCCAGTCATGCAATTCAGGCATACAAACTCATTCCAGGTTTTGTGTTCAGTTCATTTTTCATATTCCGCTTCTCTAACTTGTTTATGTTAGCTTAGCCTTCATCAAAATGATGTCTTAATTAAATCTGAAAAATGGACATTTGACTTTACTTTAAGCGATGATTTCAGTCTGCCATTGATATAAAAGTTAGATATATAGAACAGACATGTGCATTGTATATGACTTGCTCCTGGAATTTTTTTTTCTTAATCATCATTGCTTTTCTTTAAAAACAACATTTTCATCATGTTTTAAACAATCTTTCAATTTGGTTTGATGCAATATTGTTGCATACATGCTTTCTGACTTTACTAAGGATGTGAGAACATTCCTATGAAATTCTGTTCTCCAGCAAACGGGGTCATGATCTCATATGCTGAACTCTTGAGTACGTAATTAATATGATGGGTGTGATCCAATCTATACCTTCCATATAGCAGTGCATATCTGCAGCTTTGCCCAGCCACACTCTGCTCAGGCATGGGATGAGGGGGGCATTGGTACAAGAAATCCCCTCAAAGGTAGTGCTGCACACAGGAGGCTATAGAATATGTCAGGAGTGCTCTGATGGTGTTTCCTGCTTGGCAGGGGGTTGGACTCGATGGCCCTTGTGGTCTCTACCAACTCTATGATTCTATGAATAGTCTGTGTTGGGCCTTGTATTAAATCCTAACAGCATTCCATCTGGTTAGAGAGCAGACTGAAGAAGGGGCTGGTTCGATTTCCATTTAACTATGTATCAATCTGGTGAGATATTTAGCTTTATTGTGATATTAATTATAATGGAGAAATCCAACAAATGCAAGGAGCTGGTGTGCTGTAGTGGAAGAGACAGAGCTGTGAATCAGGAAGTCTCTAGTTCAGATCTTGCCCCTGCCTGAACCCCCAAGGCAGCCTCAAGCAATCTACCATCCTTTCAGTCACTCCAAGATATCATAATGCCAACCCACCTTACAGGGTGGGTGTGAATATAGCAAGATCATGTATGCAAAACATTGCAAGTCCCCTAAACTGCTATAACCATGGTGGCACCCAGTTTATGGAATGTCCTTTCTAAGAGACAGCTGGTGCCAACTCTGATAAGTTTTGCTGCCAACTGGAGACCTATTTATTTGCCCAGGCATTTGTAGGATATCTCTTGTCATTTTTGCTGTCCTGGTTCCTGAGTATTTGTTATCTGTGCTTTTATGGTTTCACTGAATATTGATTTATGGCATATTGTTTTGTAATGGTTTTATATTGTTTTATTGTGCCACTCCCTGGGATCACTGTGATAAAGATGAGAATTGTTTATTTCCTTTTCAATCCTACCAATTACTGCACCTAATTATTTTGTCTGTCATATTAGACTGGAGGAAGAGGCCAATGATGCAGCCCAGAGTGCTACAGAATTCTAAATAAGATGCTGATAAGCTTTTCCAAATAGCAAATATGCTGCCCCGTTACATGCACCAACAGTGATTAAAAAGAGAGGTGAGAACTTTGAGAGACCATGTAACCTGCTCAATAAACACGGTGCTAAAATAACATCACAGAAATATAACTGTCACTATTTGTGGATAGTTCCATCCTATATTTGCATATGACAAATAGGTATGGCAGGTTTTAAACCCTGCCAAACCTGTTTGACCAGAGGCGACAGTTTTTAAAAGAAATATGTGTGTGTATCCAATGGGAAACAAAGCCTCTCTAAAAACTTCCAAATCTGAAACTGTTGCCTGTCTCCAGCTTTCACAGCTTGAATTTTTCATTGCTGGGCCTCCTCCATCTCTTCCGGAATTGTTAACAAGCTGTTAATCCTACTTCACTGCATGAACTCAGAACTGAAGCAAGGAAAAAGTGGGGGGAGGTAGAAGTGCGCAGATGCCAGACTAAGGCAGGAGGACTCGTTTTCTTCTTTGTAAAAGGGTCTGACAGGCTGTACCACGTTCCTCAACTTCAAAAGAACCTCAGCATAGACGCGACAAGTGCAGTGACATCAGTTCGCACACCATGATGGGCGATCCCTAGCACACTGGACCTGCAACCTTTAAACCAAAAGATTAATCAACTAAAACTTTAGTTGATTCATCTTTAGAGGCTAATAATATTTGTTAAAAGTAAATACGGTGCGCGAGAGTGAGAGAGAGGTGGGGTGAAATATACCACCTACTAACTGTTAGGCAGCTAATGGCACACTTTCACTGTGTGGGCCATTTATTCTGATGTATTGCTGTACTAAGAAATTTTTAAAGTAGTAAAGTTGGCCTTTATACCAGTGAGATCCTATCAGGTCTAAGCGCTGTGAAGTACCTGGGATAAACTAGGGTAGCGTTTCCCGACCTGGTGCCCTCTAGATATATTAGACTACAACTCCCATCAGTCCCAGATGGGCTATGCTGGCTGAATCTGGTGGGAAACATCTGTCCAAAACATCTGTACAGCACCAGCTTGGGAAAGGCTGGACTAGCAAATAGCACATAGGCTGGAAGGTTTGCTATCATTGGTCCTCTGGGATCACCTGTATCCCAGATCCAGGAAGATTCTGTTCAGTTGTGTGTCCTAGCTTCAACAGTCTGGGGTTCCTTCTTCTGCCCAGCAACCCTGGTAGTGCAGGGAGCCTGGGCATCTGCAGATGAAGCAAGCAGAGCAGACCCCACCCCAGATAATCCATATTCCCCAGGCTCCCATCTTTTTTTAAAAAAGAGAGTCAAATCTGAGACATGAGGCGATATGTGCAGGCATTATGATTCTCATTTGTTTGGGGGAAAACTAATCTGCTCCCACTTTTCAGCCAATGAATGAAGTCATAACGATGTCTAACATTATGGAAAGCAGATTTAGCAAATTAGTTAAAGAGAAGACTAGAGTGTGACCGGGGCCAGCCCAAGATATTTTGGCACCTGAGGAGAACCACAAAATGGTGCCCCTCCTGCCAGTTGTCATGCGCAGGTGCCAGGAGCAGGTCAGTAATAACTCCCATGGGGTCAGTGAGTGCAACTCTTTATTCAAAGAAACAAGCAGCTCTCAGGAGGCCAGGCCTAGTGAACACAGCAACTTTCCCCGGTAGCTGTGGCTACAAAACAAAATGCAGGAGCAAAGACAGAAGATTGTGGTATTTCTAACCCATAATCTGATTTCATACCAAAAAGCTGTCATTTTCTTATGGGTTGCTAACAGTCTCTCTAAATGTCAATGCAGATAAAGCCCATCATTGTCATAGCCCATAGTGCAGGGGGAAGACTGGCTGGATTACGCCAGTCCTTCAGTGTAGTCCCTTTCCTGGAAGGAGAGGTCAGGTCGTGGTGTTCAGTACCTCATTGTTGTTAAACTGCCCTTTTGGAAGGCTTCTTATGCCTGGAGGAAATGAAGGAAGCTAGGGAAAATCTGAACTGATGACTATGGCCCTCTTCCAAAAAGAAAAGAAGTTACCGTACTTCTCACTGCTCTTCTTACCTGGTCAAGCAGCATCAGTTTCTTCCACCCCCTGAAACCTATCACAGAACGCTAGACTACACATTTTCTCATTGACCTAGGACCACAGGCACCAAATTTTGATGAATAGCTCAAAACCCTGCCATCTTTTGTTTGGTCTCATATGCACTTATAAATAGTAATGTTTTTTTGTACCAGGTTTGGCTTGCTTTCACCTGCCGTCTTACCTTTGACCTAAATAGTAATCAGTGTTGCCAACAGTTAATGTTTTGACAGTTAATGAACACTGTTTTTTCAATTTAAAATGAGGGGATCTAGGAGGGTGCTTACAAATTACATCTCTGTTCAAGATAAATTGATGGAAAGCACTACAGTGGTGCCTCAGTTTACGAACTTAATCCGTTCTGGAAGTCCTTTCTGAAACCGAAACTGTTCTTATACCAAGGCGCACTTTCCCTAATGAGGCCTCCCGCCGCCGGTGCCCTTCCACCGTTCGGGTTCCGTTTGTAGACCGAGGTAAAGTTTGCTAACCGGAAGACTACTTCCGGTTTTGCGGAGTTCGTATACCGAATAGTTCGTAAACAGAGCTGTTGTTAAACCGAGGTACCACTGTATTCATTTCAGAATTATTAAATATATAGAAGAATAAGCTGGCTGAGGAAGAATCAGCATGGCTGTTGCAAAGGGAAATCCTGCTTCACCATCATTTTGAAGCTCTTAACAACAATTAACAACAAGCAGCCATGCAGTATATACATGGACACTTTTGCCAAACTTTCTCATCAAAGGCTTTTGAGTAAACTTAGCAGTCAAGGTATAAGAGATAATAGGGGTATTAAACAGTATAGAAGTGAGCAGGATGGGAATATCCTTTTCTATACTGAGGACAGTCCTCTTATTTCAATGAATCCTTTATTTGCAGGGCTGTGCACTCCAGATCTCATTTAAAGAAAGGAGAGCAAGGGCCTTGACCATCAACAACAGCAGACTGAGAAGGCATATAGTTCTTTCCCATAGGAGATGTGTTGCATTTCTACTTAAATTTTAGCAATCATTCCTAAATTTGCACCTATACTAGTGATTTATTTATTTTTTTGCCACGTCTGGTAGCTAAATAGTGTGATACCTGGCTGGGAGATGGGAAGGTGATAGACAGCCTCAGAGGTAGGTATGAATGGTTTTTGCTGGTGTAAATCGTAAATGGGATTTCTCAGTTTTTTCTGCCAGAGAATATATCCTGCTGATGTAGATTCAGGAGCTGGTAGGCTTAAGTACTGGCCTCGCTTTGAGGGAAATGGAAGGACTAGAGACTAGGCTTTTTCTTAACAAAAGGTATGGATGATAGTTCACTGATACCTGAAAGATTTGTGTGAGATAACTGATCAAGGTAAATTCTCTGGCTATTTCTAGCCCTAAACCATCTCAACTCCAAACAGATCTACTTGTCTCTGCCAGAACAAGATCATATGAGTGTAAGATCCCGAGTCACCATCACACAGCTGCAAAGTGATGTTTCTAAGGGGGAGATTAGCTGCAAAAAAGAAGCAGGTGGGAGGGGGATGCTTAGCCCATCTGCTGCCTGCTTATTTTTTTCCTTTCAACTCCCTCCCCCAATCCACGTCCACCCCAGCTGTGGTTCAGATGTGGGTTTGCCATATTGGGATTGTAAGTAAAAATGGCTGGGACAGAGGAAAGTGGTGGGTGAGGGAAGGGTTAAGTATGCTCCTGCAGTCTGCTCTTTCTCCACTGCAAATTTCCCTTTCCACTGATGATCTGCAGCTGACCTGGGTTCCCCAAACCAGGCATGTCACCAAGCATGTCATTGTGGCTCCACAAGACAAAGATGCTGCACAGCCTTCTATGTGGTGGACTTCTGTTCTTCACATGAACATGCATCATGGAAGTTTAACTCAAAAAGTATTTCCAGCCCTTTCCCATTATTCTCTGGAAACTAGAGCCTGGTCCTTTCAAAAGTTCAGAAATGTCAATGGGAAACTGCTCAGCAAGCACGTGGGGTTTTGGAGAAGTTGAAGGTAGGTACCTTCACAGGTTGCAGCCAGCCTTACATCCAATTTGTGCAGAAAACAAAAGAGGTGGAGGAGCAATGAAAAATGTCTGTGGTTCTTCCACTCTCTGTAGTCAGGAATGCTATGCAAAACATAAGATGTGTCAACAGCTTTCATTGCCTACCCAGCATCATGAAAGGCCAGCATATCGTTCTGTGCTAGTCCTGGAACTTAAAAGAATTACAACCTCCGTGGTTATTTGGAGAGTGGCTCCTTCACTAAGCTGCTCTGGTTAAACCTGTCAGAACTCATGAGTAAACAGAATGTGAGTCCAGAAGCTGCAGTGAGGGGGGCTTTTTCTCAAAGATAAAAGGAAGAGGTTTGCTTGGGGCAATGTGGAATATAACTAGCAACTGTTCCGCATTAGCCGCAACATTCTTCTTTTCTACCACCCAATTTTCTTTTTTTTCGTCCTTTGGTGAAGAGTTTCAGCTCCGTAGCACACGTCGGGAGTCCCCAAACTGGAAATAATTAAAATACAGATTTCATTTATAGTAGACCTTATGTGAGCTGAAGTAAAGATTGCCAAGGTTTCCTGAGTAGATGATTTAATGATGTGTTCTGCATTTCCTGAATTTTCCACATTTTAACTGCCTTTGTGCTTGAATCTGGAAGAGGAGGAGGGACACTGAAAGCCCTGAAGGCTAGAACCCCAAAGATCTAGCTCTGGCAGAGGTTTCATTTCCAGTTGAATGCAAAACACAGGAGGGGGACTTGGGTTAACTTAGAATTGAAATATTTATTTCACTGTTGATTAAGTGCGTCTCCATATCCCCAAACCATTAAATATTAACATGTCATTGTCATGCCAGGGATGTTGGTGTGAGAGGATGGTTCAAGTATGTCCAAGTAATAGCCCCCAGTTTGCATGCTAATGGGGGAGCTTTCGGTGACCAAGCATAATCCTAGTTCTACCGGGGGCTAAACCGGAATGCCCTAAACTGAAAAAGTGTGATGTGATATAGCGTAATGTCAGAGAAGCCAAATATTTAGACATCCATCCAGGCATGCAGAAAACATCCACAGAGGCTCCCTCCCTTGCAGTCACATTGGAATGGCACAGAGCCACTCACAAGGAAGCATGAGTCGTGAACCACGTCTTCTAGGTGGGTGGCATATGTGTGATGGTCATGGTTTCCAAAACTGCCGCGGCCAAAACTCCATTGGTAGCTCATTTTCCTTGGGAGAAAACATGCAGCTCGTCTAATGTGCTATAGACTAAGAACCTGCAAGCCCTTGTGCATGCCTTGAGGAGCTTTCTTGGCCAGGATTGAAGAAGAGAACGTGAGAGATGGTGTAGCTGGAGAGGGAGATGATGTGACTGGGAGCGGAGATGGAGTAAGAGAAGCCACCCTGAGGAAGAAGGCAGGGACCAGAGTCAAGCCTCAACCACATAAGGGAGGGTTGTGTCCATAGTAAACAGATTAGGGAGGAGTCAGGAAGCACTACAAGAATGATAAAGGCTTGGGAGGGCAAGGACATCTGTGTCATCCCATCAATGTATGTGTTGTTTTACAAAGCATCAAAAGGGGGGAAAGGGACTCTAAAATATGATAGTGGGAGAGAGTACAAAGGAATAGAAGTTTACAAAGGTTCAGGGAAGTGGGCATGGAGAAGTTCAGATCATGCATGTCAGGACCTGGAGTCAAGCATAGGTCAGCAATAAAAAAGCATGGTGTCAGTGCAGTTAACGATTTGTTCAAAGAAACCAAAGCAGCTCAGGCCTGGTGATCCCAGCAACTCTAGCAACTCTTCCCAGTAGGTCTTGTCCCAATGAGCCGGTTGTGAGGACTGAAGGTCCCTGCCTTCCCACCACTCCCTAAGGCTCCTCCTCTCCAGGTTCTTTCCTAAACAGTCATCAGCTGCATCTGTGCACAGCCAATCTCTGCTCTGCTTGGCTCTTTGCATTTCTCTGCATGTTCTGGGAGACCAGTGGGGAGGGGAGCTGGTTGCAGCAGGAGGGGGAGACTCCCTGGATTCTTCAGCAGCCTGTCTCCACTCTGCCTGCTGACCAACCTTCTCTCCATCCTCTGCTTCAGGCCCGGAGTCTGAACTGCCCTCTGCCACAGCCTCTTCCTGTTCACCAAACCCTGTTACCTCTTCTGCCTCCAACACCTCCTCCCCCCAGCCTGCTCCTTCTCCCTTTGACCACACATTTCTTCTCACCACCACTCCCCTGACTCTGAGCCTTCTTCCCTGGGGGTTCCCTTGGGGGTTCCCCAGGTGGTGCCTCTCACCTCTCCTCTGCACCCAGCCAGTCCATGACAATGTGCTTAGGCTTGGCTTCACGGCTGGAAGTGGCTTTTGAGGCATGAGCAGTTTCCTCCCACAATGCAGGACAATCAGGTGGGCTAAGTGGCATTCCTGAGTCACGCTAGGGATCATCTGCATTGCGGGAGGGTCATCACACCGGTACAATGGGGAACTTCTAAATTGCAGATCATGTTGGTGTAATCAGTGTCTCCTTTCTCTGTGTCCTTTTGAAAGAATCTGTGGTCCCCAGAAACTCTCATGTCATTAATGAAGAGAGAACAAGTTGAATCAGAAGCATGCCAACCCCCCCCCCCTTCACAGCCTTTGCTCTGAAAAATGAAGGGGGTGGCCTCTTTGACACCCCTCTGGGACTGGGCATGTGAGAGCTGAGAGATGCTGCTGATACCTGACTTCCTAGGAGAGGTGGATTTCCCCCCTGATCACCACCCTATATCAAATCTCTCCAGATAAAAAGGTAGGGGTTCCAGTGTTCTTGGTCCGTCCTTTGAATGCCTCTGAGGAATCACCTGGGATGATTTCATCCACTTATAAATCTTTGGTTTTTTTAAATTTGATGTCAGAAGCTGGTTATTTACTTTTTTTTTAAAGATATTTATTAAGATTTTCAATGTTTTACAAAACACACAAAAATAAAGAGAGAAAAAAAGAAAAGACAAGAAAAAATACAAAGTGAAAATATTTAAAAACAATTCTTTCCTTCCATTACTTGACCTTCATTTGCTTATTTCCAGGACCTCCTCACACCTTCCTTTTTTGTATTCCAGTTCAGTTATTTTGTTCAGCAAATCCCTCCCCTCTTTTAGTATCCTAATCATTGGTCATAAAAATATTGTAATTTTAGATTTTTACATATTACGTAATAAACCCTTTTTTCATCTTCCCTTGTAATCTTTCAGCTAAAGACCACTTAATTTCTATCCAACATCATTCTAACATTCCTTAATTTTACAATATTTCTGTAGATAATCTTTAAACTTTTTCCAATCTTCCTCCATCGACTCTTCTCCCTGGTCTCAGATTCTGCCAGTCATTTCCGCCATTTCCATATAGTCCATCACCTTCATAGAAGCTGGTTATTTACTTAGCCACAGGACTTGCTCTTACATATATTGACTCCTAGGTCAGGTGTGGTGAGCCTGGGGTTCAGCCTACAAAGCCATTTATGGTGATCTACCCCCCTCTTTACAGTTGCGGAGGGCTCCTTTGCTACAAGGTCTTAGAAGGGAGAGGAAAGAAGCAAGGAGCAGGATACTGCCACCACTTTATGCCCCCGCTGAAAGAATCACACTGGTTGCCAGTTAGCTATCCGGCTAAGTTCAAGGAGCTGCTTTTGGTGTATTAAGTCCAATACAGCTTGGCAGCCGGATTCCTGAAAGATCCTCTCACTCTCTATATACCCAGTCCACCACTGCATTTTGCAGCTGAGGCCCTTCTGCAGTGGTCATCTTATTAGGAGGTCCATTCCACACAATATACAAATCGAGCCTTCCGTGTTGTGGCACCTATGCTTTGGAATCCTTTCCCCTTAAATATGAGACAGGCACCACCATCTCTGTAGGTAACAGAGATGGTGGTGCCTGTCTCATATTTAATTTATTTTAGTGCCTGCTGAAGACTTTCCTCTTCCAACAAGCCTATTAAGCCTATTAAGTAGAGATCTTTCCTAGTCTGCATTGGAATTGTTCTTTCGAAATTTTTGCATGTTTTTATTGTTTTACTATTTGTGTGTTTGCCAGCCTGGACCCCTTTGAGAGGGAGAGTGGGTTATAAATGTTGTTGTTGTTGTTGTTGTTGTTGTTGTTGTTGTTGATAAATACCCCCTCTGTGGAAAGTGTGTGCCTGCCTGTGTGTATGTTGTCTGTTTGTGGTGCAGGTGTGCCCAGCCTGGCATGTGGCACTCAGAAGGGTCACCAGCCCTCAGTGCTGCCTGGACGTAAACAAGAGCCTGGGTAGCACAGCCAGCATCTTGCATCCTGTCCTACCTCACAGGCTCAGTGAGAGAGTGCTGGGTTTTGTTACACTTGCATTTTAGAAATTGTCCCAAACTTTCAGACTCCTCAATTTTTGGTTTAAGATTGGGATTCATTGTCGCACTATGATTAAGGTTCCGTCTGTACAAGTATTTCAGCTTGCCAGATGGAACAATTCCCTCTCTCCTTCCCCCACATGCTGCTCTGGGGTTCTCCTGGCACCTGCCCAAGCCACTTTGGGGGGAGAAAGAGGAGGGAGGAAGCCCTGACGCACGAGCGGAAGCCCTTGTGCCAATGTGCCAGGCTTCCACAGACAGGGCTCACCAGAGGAATCCTGCCCTAAGCTTTGCAAATACCATTAATATAATTAAAGAGCAAACTGATCAATTAGTTAAAAGTCTTATTTTCATTAATTGATTGGTCAATAAACAAGCATCAGTTAGTTGATATCCATACTAAAATTACATTTCCCCCCATTAGGAAAAGCACTTCCTGCCCCTCTTTCTTTCTCTATATACAGCAGGTGGCAGCATTGCAGTGGAGCTTTGCTGGCTCCTTCGCATACGAAAAAGAGGTCTTTCCCCCATGTACTTCAGCTGCAGCGAAGTTCTATCTGGAAGCGTTGTTGTTGTTGTTTAATTGTTAAGTGTAAATTAATAATAATAATAATAATAAGCCACCCGTCTGACTGGGTTTCCCCAGCCTTTCTGGGGGGCTCCCAACAAAATATATAAAACACAATAAAACATCAACCATTTAAAGCTTGCCTTCAGATGTCTTTAAAAGTCATATAGATATTTATATGTTTGACATTTGATGAGGGGGCAGGTTCCATAGGGCGGGTGCAACTACTGAGAAGGCTCTTTGCCTGGTCCCCTGTAACTTCATTTCTCACAGTGGGGGAACCATCAGTCTAGGAAGTCCAGGCTTCAAATACGACGCACCTCTTAATTTAATTGACTGGTGGAGGATCTATCTGACTCTGGCACTTAACAACACCATTGGATAACCTTTTCTCCTTTTGCGCCCATTGCCGTTCTGCATGAAAGGCACCCAAAGTGACTGTGTACAATCACTCAGAACTAAAGCCACACCACCACCACCATCATCTGTATGCTGCTTTCCCCCAGAATTGTGCCCAAAGTGGCTCACAACATGTCAAATGAGCAGTAAGTATAGCAATTCAAAAAGCATGTTAGAAACAATCAATAATATCGAATTAAGTACCCCCCCCCAAATAAATTCAAGCCATACACCAGTGTATAAAACTCTACAAATAAGCTAACCTAGTTTAACAGCTTATACTAAACAGAAGAGAGAATAATGCTAAGGCAAAAATGAAATGGTATAGAAAGCATTGCCATGTTCTAGATGATGTACTGGCAGTGACTGGTGCCCATTGGAATTGTTGGGGCAGAAGAGAGAGAGGGCAATTGTAGGTGGAACCAGAGTCCATGGCAAGCAGAGCTAGAGGCAGCAAGTGGAGTCAGCAAATTCTAGCTTTGACCCCATCCTCCTGTTAGGATATTTCCGTTCCACCTTAAAAGGGAGCAGGATGTTTGTGTCACAGCCTGCGTATTTCCTGTTCACAGGATGTTTCTGTTGTGTCTATGCTTTCGTTTCTCTCTCTGTGTCAGAGACACTGAAGCTGGCAGTCATGTTTTCTTTGTTCTGACCAACGCTGAATAAACTTGTAAATAATACTCTCCTGCGTGCATCTTTCACTGTGCATTATCTGCTGATAGAGCGTGCATCGGCTCTGGAATGTGGCAGGCTATTCCTGGAGCTCGTGTCGCTAATTGCTGATACTGCGTGTCTACGGGAGATCGACGGACGTCCGGAGGCGGCTTGGGGGCCATGATGGACTTTGTCTCCCTGGCAGTATCCCAACAACAGGTTTCGGGACCACATTCACGGCACTTACAGGAGAGTAAGACTGCGACGGACTGCTGAGAGGTATGTGGGAAAAGCGAAAGCAAATGAGGCTTTTCTGATGCCGCGGAAGTCTCTTTGAACTCCGGCCGACTAATTGGTCTGGGAGTCGAGCCAAGGAGGCTTCGGGATTTATGAGCTGCCGAGATAAGGAGCCTCTGAAGTGAATAAGGCTCACGGCTCAAGTGAAGAGCTGGAGTGAAGCTGCTCAATGCCCAAAGTTAAATCGGCACAATTATGAGACCTGGGTTGTGTGGTGTGAGAGTTTACTACGACAATTTGGAGTGTGGCATACTGTGTGTGAAGCCCCTCCAGTTCCTCTGACAGATAGATTCAAAGGCCATAGACATAATAGTCTTGTCCGTCTCTCTGGAGGAAATTAAAACGCTAGCTGGCAACACCACTGCACGTAAGATGTGGAATGCTTTGAAGATAGCCCATCTGCCAGTCATCCCAGCCCAGAGTTTGACTGCATCGGAGGTCCTGGCTGTTTCCCAGAATGCAAGTGAATGCAGGGATGCTGAGGGCACCGGTTGCAAGCTGCAGGGGGAGCTGACTGTGATGTCATCCCAGGCAGCATTACAGCCTCCAGGGGAAGCCAAGGAGTCGGCAGCTCAGAGCTCTGTTTCTCATGGGAGCCAAGGTAATCCTCACAGATACCGGAAGGCCAGAAGTAAACAGAGACAGTTGCCTGCAGATGGCCCGAAGCAGAAGGGGGGTGAAGAGCCCACGCCAGTGGAAAACAAGGCTTTGTTTGCTGGCACAGCTTCACCAAAGGCTAAAGGCAAGTCTGATGGCCAGGAGCAGGGGGGCAAGCAGCAAAAGCCCACGCCGGTGGAAAACAAGGTTTTGCTTGCTGCAAGAGCTGCTCCAAAGGCCAAGGCCAGATTTATTGTAGATTCTGGATGCACCCGCCATTTGGCAAAAGACCGGCATCTCTTTATCTCCTTCAAACCTCAAGATGGTGAGATCCACCTGGCTGACGGAAAGACGTTGCGAATCGCAGGAGAAGGGACTGTGAGACTGGCAAGTCTGCACACAACCATCAAAGATGTACTTTATGTTCCAGGTGCTGCAGACAATTTGCTCAGTGTCCCACAGCTGACTGGGCGTGGTTTTGAGATTTCCTTCAAGAGGAGCATCTGTGTCATCAGGAAAGGCAAAGAGGACATTTTGCATGCAAAGTTTATAGATGGATTGTTCTGTATAACTTATGATGACAATGGTGCTGTTGTGTCTAATGTTGATTCTTGTTGTGTTGCACAAACTAACAAAATTCTTCATGCAGGATGCATTCATGAAGCACACAGAAGATTTTGTCACATGTCTTGGCAGGCGCTGGCCAAGATGCCAGGATTGGTTCAGGGTTTGAACATCAAACCCTGTAAGTTTCACATGAAATGTGTATCTTCTGCAGAGAACAAGGTGAAGGTTGCTCGAAAAGGCAAGGAGTCTAGCAGGCAGGCTTCCAAACCCTACCAGCTAGTCCACGCAGACCTGGTTGGTCCACTTGTGCCCTCTTTGGGTGGAGCAAGGTACTTCATGGTTCTGATTGATTCTTTTTCCAGGTACATTCATGTGTTTATGCTTGAGCAAAAATCGCAAGCGTTTCCTAGGTTCAAGGCATTCTGTGCTTGGTTGGAGAATGTTCACAGTAAACGTATCGGCTGTCTCTTTACTGATCGAGGCGGGGAATTCACTTCTCAGCAGTTTGAAGCTTTCCTGACTGAGAAGGGAATCCAGCATGACTTGTCAACGCCTAGATCACCATGGATGAATGGACTTGCGGAGCGAACAAATCAAACGTTGCTTCAAGGCCTAAAAACCTTGTTGCATGATGCCAATCTCCCTGATAAGTATTAGGGGGAGGCTCTGTCGACTTTTGTTTACACTTATAATTGCAGACTGTCATCGCCTATTGGTTGTACCCCCTATGAGAAGATGTTTGGTAAGAAACCTTGCGTCAAGCACATGAGAATCTTTGGTTCTGACATGTGGGTACACACCCCACAGAACAACAACCTTGGGAAGTGTGGGGCACATGGTTTGTTCATGGGGTACGAAAAAGGAGCATACAGGGTATGGATGACTGACTCTAAGTCCATTAAGTTCACAAAGAGTGTTGAGTACAATCCTAAGTGGGGGGGAAATGAGGGAATTTTCCAGAGTTACCCAGAGGAAGATGAAGGTGATGTGAAAAAAGCAGATGGTGTTGAGGAAGAAGAGGAAGCTGAGGATGATGATGATGATGATGATAGAATCATAGAATCATAGAATCATAGAGTTGGAAGAGACCACAAGGGCCATCGAGTGCAACCCCCTGCCAAGCAGGAAACACCATCAGAGCACTCCTGACATATGGTTGTCAAGCCTCTGCTTAAAGACCTCCAAAGAAGGAGACTCCACCACACTCCTTGGCAGCAAATTCCACTGTCGAACAGCTCTTACTGTCAGGAAGTTCTTCCTAATGTTTAGGTGGAATCTTCTTTCTTGTAGTTTGGATCCATTGCTCCGTGTCCACTTCTCTGGAGCAGCAGAAAACAACCTTTCTCCCTCCTCTATGTGACATCCTTTTATATATTTGAACATGGCTATCATATCACCCCTTAACCTCCTCTTCTCCAGGCTAAACATGCCCAGCTCCCTTAGCCGTTCCTCATAAGGCATCGTTTCCAGGCCTTGGACCATTTTGGTTGCCCTCCTCTGGACACGTTCCAGCTTGTCAGTGTCCTTCTTGAACTGTGGTGCCCAGAACTGGACACAGTACTCCAGGTGAGGTCTGACCAGAGCAGAATACAGTGGCACTATTACTTCCCTTGATCTAGATGCTATACTCCTATTGATGCAGCCCAGAATTGCATTGGCTTTTTTAGCTGCCGCGTCACACTGTTGGCTCATGTCAAGTTTGTGGTCAACCAAGACTCCTAGATCCTTTTCACATGTACTGCTCTCAAGCCAGGTGTCCCCCATCTTGTATTTGTGCCTCTCATTTTTTTTGCCCAAGTGCAATACTTTACATTTCTCCCTGTTAAAATTCATCTCGTTTGTTTTTGCCCAGTTCTCTAATCTGTCAAGGTCGTTTTGAAGTGTGATCCTGTCCTCTGGGGTGTTAGCCACCCCTCCCAGTTTGGTGTCATCTGCAAATTTGATCAGGATGCCCTTGAGTCCATCATCCAAGTCGTTGATAAAGATGTTGAATAAGACCGGGCCCAAGACAGAACCCTGTGGCACCCCACTAGTCACTCTTCTCCAGGATGAAGAGGAACCATTGATGAGCACCCTTTGGGTTCGGTCAGTCAGCCAGTTACAAATCCACTGAGTGGTAGCATGGTCAAGACCGCATTTTACCAGCTTCTTTACAAGAATATCATGGGGCACCTTGTCAAATGCCTTGCTGAAATCAAGGTAGGCTACATCCACTGCGTTCCCTTCATCTACCAGGCTTGTAATTCTGTCAAAAAACGAGATCAGGTTAGTCTGACATGACTTATTTTTCAGAAATCCATGCTGACTATTGGTGATCACAGCATTCCTTTCTAGGTGCTCACAGACTGTTTGCTTAATGATCTGCTCCAGAATCTTCCCTGGTATTGATGTCAGACTGACTGGGCGGTAATTATTTGGGTCCTCTCTTTTCCCCTTTTTGAAAATAGGGACAACATTTGCCCTCCTCCAGTCTGCCGGGACTTCGCCTGTTCTCCAGGAATTCTCAAAGATGACTGCCAGTGGTTCTGAGATCACACCTGCCAGTTCTTTTAATACTCTTGGATGCAGTTCATCTGGCCCTGGAGACTTGAATACATCTAAACTAGCCAAGTATTCTTGTACTATCTCCTTAGTTATTCTGGGCTGGGTTTCCTCTGCTGAATCATTTGCTCCAAATTCTTCAGGTCGGGCATTGTTTTCTTTATCGGAGAAGACTGAGGCAAAGAAGGCATTGAGGAGTTCAGCCCTTTCTGTGTCCCCTGTTTGCATTTCACCATCTTCTCCTCTGAGTGACCCCACTGTTTCTTTGTTCTTCCTTTTGCTACGAACATACCCATAAAAGCCTTTTTTGTTGCTTTTAACCTCTCTAGCAAGCCTGAGTTCATTCTGTGCTTTAGCTTTTCTGACTTTGTGTCTACACGTGCTGGCTATTTGTTTGAATTCCTCTTTGGTGGTTTCCCCCCTTTTCCATTTTTTGTACACATCCTCTTTTAATCTTAACTCAGTTAAAAGTTCTTTAGATAGCCACCCTGGCTTCTTTAGGCACCTTCCATGTTTCCATCTCATTGGTATTGCCTGACGTTGTGCTTTTACTATCTCCCTCTTAACAAACTCCCAGCCATCATGAACTCCCTTTCCTTTTAGTATTACTGTCCATGGGATCTCACCCAGCACTTCCCTAAGTTTTATGAAGTTGGCTTTCTTAAAGTCAAGAAATTGAGTCCTAGTATGCTTGGCTGCTCCTTTCCACTGTATAGTAAACTTCAGAAGAGCATGATCACTCGCGCCTAATGATCCTTCCACTTCTACCCCACTAATCAGGTCATCAACATTGGTTAGGACCAGATCTAAAATGGCTGTTCCTCTTGTTGCTTCTCCCACTTTCTGGACAATGAAGTTGTCTGCAAGGCCAGTGAGGAATCTGTTTGACCTTATGCTCTTGGCTGAGTTTTACATCCAACAAATATCTGGGTAATTGAAGTCCCCCATTACTACTATCTCCCTTCCTTTTGCATGCTTGGCCATCTGTTCCAGGAAGGCATCATCGATGTCCTCCGTTTGGCTTGGGGATCTATAGTAAACTCCCACAATGAGGTCACTGTTATTCTTCTCTCCCTTAATTTTGACCCAAATGCTCTCACTTTGGCTTTGAGGTTCTAAATCTTGGATCTCTTCACAGGTATACACATCCCTGACATATAACGCCACTCCTCCTCCTTTCTTGTCTGGTCTGTTTCTCTGAAATAGATTGTATCCCTCCATTATTACATTCCAATCGTGGGACTTATCCCACCAGGTTTCAGTGATGCCTATTATGTCATATTTAGTTTGCTGTACCAAGAGCTCAAGCTCATCTTGTTTATTTCCCATGCTTTGCGCATTAGTGTACAGACATTGAAGTCCATTAATCATTCCCCCGTGTCTCTTATTTAAGGATTTTTTCCTCCCACCACTATGTCTGCATGCTGTTTGCTCCATTTGGTCTATGACATTTGGATGATCATCTTCATCAATTGATAGACTCCTACCTTCAGGAGCACTGTCTCCCTCCCCCACATTAGTCAGTTTAAAGCCCTCCTGATGAGGTTTCTGAGATTTTTGGCAAAAACATTTCTCCCAACCGTTGTGAGGTGCAGCCCATCGCTTGCCAGAAGTCCATCTTCAAGAAACTGCAGTCCGTGATCTAAGAATCCAAACCGTTCCTGTTTACACCATTTGCGAAGCCAGCTGTTCACTTCCACTATTTTTCCCTCTCTCCCTGGGCCACGCCGTTCAACTGGGAGGACAGATGAGATGACAATTTGTGCATTTAATTGCTTCAATTTCCTGCCCAGAGCCTTGTAGTCTCTTTTGATCTTCTGGAGGCTATTGCTTGCAGTGTCATTGGTTCCCACATGAACCAAGAGGAAGGGGTATTTGTCAGTGGGTTTTATGATTCCTTGCAGTCGTTCAGTTACATCTTGGATCTTAGCCCCGGGGAGACAGCACACTTCCCGAGACATCTTGTCAGGCCCACAGATCACTGCTTCTGTTCCCCTCAGTAGGGAATCCCCTATCACCACTACACGCCTCCTCTTAGGTTTGGTCAGGGTTCTTCCGTGAGCTGTCCGTTCCAAGGTTTCCTGCACATTCCCTGAGGACTGACTTTGCTGCTCGTCTTCATATACCTGATCGACTGTAATGAGGGAGAGATCCTCAAATGGAGTCTGCTCTTCGTCTTCCATGCTAGGGGAGAGGACCTCAAAGCGAATGTGTATTTCTAAACAGTCAGAGCGAACCCTGGGCCTCCTACTTCTTTGAGTCACGTTTCTCCATATATCTGGCTCCTGTGTTGGTGAACTAGACTCCTTCTCAGGGGAGTCCCCTGTCTCCTCCTTGGTGGAGACGGTGTGCTCTGTTGCTTCCAAGAAGAGCTCCAGCTCTCTAATTCTTTGGAGCGTAGCTACACGTTCCTCCAGTTGCTGGACTTTGTCTTTTAAGAGGGCAATCAACATGCAATTGCTGCAGGTAAAGCTGCCTGCAACCTTTGGCAAGATGGCAAACATTGCGCAGGAACCGCAGGCGACTGCAGCTGTTCCCCCACTCCATCTTGAGAACGTGTCGTTGGGGGTGGCTACAGCGGTCCTCCATCATAAAAAGCGTGAAGACAGGACAAATAACTCCCCCCACAAAAAAACCTAGGTCTCCCCCAACAAACGTTTGAGACTAGCTCCCCTAAATCTAAAAGATGGATCAAACTGCGCGCACCGCTGCCCTGCAAGCTCTGATAAGCTTCTCCCACAGCTAATCACCTGCTTCAACAGAAACCCTGCCCCCTATGACCTTTGCACAGGGAGAGCAGCTAATCAGCCACAAAGAAACACACACACACAAGAAAACCCTTTTTGCTCTTTCTTCAACTGCTGCCCTGCAAGCTCTGATAAGCTCCTCCCACAGCTAATCACCTGCCTCAACAGAAACCCTGCCCCCTCTGACCTTTGCACAGGGAGAGCAGCTAATCAGCCACAAAGAAACACACACACACACAAGAAAACCCTTTTTGCTCCTTCTTCAACTGCTGCCCTGCAAGCTCTCAGCTTGATGATGATGATCAGAGTTCGGATTCCAGTTCAGTGGCCGGCGCTGCTGCTGATGTCAGCGACAGTGATGACACAGCAGACTACAAGAGCGCAAAGGCCTCAGTCAGACCATCTGATGCGTCTGACAATGAACTGGAAGAACCACTGTTCACCATTGGTCACTTTTCTCCTAAGAAGGAGGAGATGAGTCCAGAAGACTTGCGTCTAGTACGCAGATCTGAAAGGGCGACCAAAGGCAGACCTCCAAAGAGATTTGCTGATGAGTTTGCTAAGACAGCAACTGCTGTTCTTAGTAGCTCAGAGAAGGTGTGGGAACCTTCAAGCTTCAAAGAGGTTCAGGAGTTAACCTCTAAAGATGCTGAGCCTTGGCTTAATGCCATGAAGGCTGAAGTTGATTCCTTGAACAGGAACCAAACTTGGGAACTGGTACCAGTAGTCCCAGGAATGAGACTGGTTGGCAGCAAATGGGTCTTCAAGGCCAAGACAGACCAGAATGGCAAGGTTGTCAGACACAAAGCCAGATTGGTTGCCAGAGGTTTTTCACAGGTACCAAGACAGGATTACCACGAGACCTACTCACCCACCGTCAAGTATGAGAGCTTTCGGCTGATGCTCAAGATTGCTGCAGAGGAGAAACTGCATGTTTCCCATCATGACATTAATACAGTTTTTTTGTACGGGGTTTTGGGGGAGGAGCTGTTTATGCTTCCACCTGATGGAATGCAGATACAGAAGGGAATGGTCTGTAAACTGCGGAAATCCTTATATGGTCTCAAGCAGAGTGCCAGGTGTTGGAACACAAAACTCACTGAGACATTGCTTTCTCTAGGTTTTCACCAGGGCAAAGCTGATCCATGTGTGTTTGTCAAGGAGGAGGGGCAAAACAAACTGTATTGTTTATGTTTTGTTGATGATCTTCTGATGTTTTGGAAGAATCAGGCTTTGTACCAAAGCACCCTAGCTCAGCTGAAGGAGCACTTTGACATGAAGGATCTTGGTGAGGTATCCAACTATCTTTCTCTGCAGGTGGAGAGGGACCAAGTAGGTAATTTTCTGGTACACCAAACACAGAAAATTGCTGATGTATTAACCAGGTTGAATTTGGTTGATGCAAACCCAGCAGACACACCGATGGTGACAGGTTACCAGGTAGATAGTACTGCTGAAGCGTTTTCTGACATTACGCTGTACAGATGTATTCTAGGCAAACCACAAACTTGACATGAGCCAACAGTGTGACGCGGCAGCTAAAAAAGCCAATGCAATTCTGGGCTGCATCAATAGGAGTATAGCATCTAGATCAAGGGAAGTAATAGTGCCACTGTATTCTGCTCTGGTCAGACCTCACCTGGAGTACTGTGTCCAGTTCTGGGCACCACAGTTCAAGAAGGACACTGACAAACTGGAACGTGTCCAGAGGAGGGCAACCAAAATGGTCAAAGGCCTGGAAACGATGCCTTATGAGGAACGGCTAAGGAAGCTGGGCATGTTTAGCCTGGAGAAGAGGAGGTTAAGGGGTGATATGATAGCCATGTTCAAATATATAAAAGGATGTCACATAGAGGAGGGAGAAAGGTTGTTTTCTGCTGCTCCAGAGAAGCGGACACGGAGCAATGGATCCAAACTACAAGAAAGAAGATTCCACCTAAACATTAGGAAGAACTTCCTGACAGTAAGAGCTGTTCGACAGTGGAATTTGCTGCCAAGGAGTGTGGTGGAGTCTCCTTCTTTGGAGGTCTTTAAGCAGAGGCTTGACAACCATATGTCAGGAATGCTCTGATGGTGTTTCCTGCTTGGCAGGGGGTTGGACTCGATGGCCCTTGTGGTCTCTTCCAACTCTATGATTCTATGATTCTATGAATTTCATTGCTAGATGCTCAAGACCTGACATAGCTGGAAGCTGTAACCTGCTTAGCAGACATGCCAACAATCCTACTGTTCAGGATTGGAAAGCTCTGAAGCGCATAGCCCACTATTTGAAAGGGACTTTGCACTACAGGCTGAGGTTCACCAGTCAGAAGACTGGAGGTCTTGAAATCTTTGCAGATGCAAGTTTTGGAAGTGACACCACGGATTGTACAAGCACTTCTGGAGTATGCTACATGTAAAACCACTGTCTGTTTGACTGGCTGTGCAAAAAGCAGACGACAGTAAGCCTAAGTTCCTGTGAAGCAGAACTCAATGCTCTGTCATTTTCACTCATGGATTGTGAATGGTTGATGCAACTGTTTAAGGACATCAGAGTTTCTGTGAAATGTCCTATACAAGTGTATCAAGACAATAGATCCTGTTTGGCTTTGCTGAACTCAAAGAGTTGCAAGCAAAGAACCAAGTACTTGCAGATTAAGCTACATCGTGCAAGAGAGTGTATTCAGAAAGGACTCATTGAGATGTCCTACATGGCAGGAAACGAAATTCCTGCTGATCTGTTGTCTAAGGTTGTTAACAGAGAACAACTTAAGGTTTATGTACAGAGGTTGCAATTGGGTTGAACCACAGGTACTACAGGTTACACGGAAAGGGGGAGGATGTTAGGATATTTCCGTTCCACCTTAAAAGGGAGCAGGATGTTTGTGTCACAGCCTGCATATTTCCTGTTCACAGGATGTTTCTGTTGTGTCTATGCTTTCGTTTCTCTCTCTGTGTCAGAGACACTGAAGCTGGCAGTCATGTTTTCTTTGTTCTGACCAACGCTGAATAAACTTGTAAATAATACTCTCCTGCGTGCATCTTTCGCTGTGCATTATCTGCTGATAGAGCGTGCATCAGCTCTGGAATGTGGCAGGCTATTCCTGGAGCTTGTGTCGCTAATTGCTGATACTGCGTGTCTACGGGAGATCGATGGACGTCCGGAGGCGGCTTGGGGGCCATGATGGACTTTGTCTCCCTGGCAGTATCCCAACACCTCCTTCCTACTGAGTTTTACATGGGGCAACTCTGAAACCAAGGAGAAGGAAACTGGTGGGTGGCAGTGTCCTCCCTCCCTCCCTCTAGGCACGAGAATGTCCCTTCAGTGGCCATGAGGGGAAGGAGGCACTGCTGCTGCCCCAGCCCTGAAGGCTCAGCCCAGGTGCTGCTTGGTGAGGGAGGGAGCCTGTCGTGGGGATGGCTGGTTGCAACCCCTCGCACCCTTACAAAAATCTGTGCCCAGGGCCACGCCCCCCAAACACCGGCCCTCCCCATGCTATTGTACTTCCTGTCTAACAGAGACACTCAATGTGTGGGGAGGTCTGAGCTGGTTGCTCACTCTAACAAACCTCTTTTTAATTCCTACACCAGTAATCTAGAAACTTTCAGCACTGTAAGCCAAGTTTTATTGGCTGTGCAATTTTTTCTGAATGCTGTATGGAAAAGCACGTGAATCTGAGCTTTGGAGAATTTGTAAGCACACCATTTTTAACGTAACAAATGTGTGGTCTTTTTCCAGGCTAGGGGAAGAAAGTTGTTTTTGGAAATCAGAAGGGCATATTTTAAAGGTCTAATAGCCTATATATATTCCATGCATTACTTTGCTGCATGTTTTGTGATTTTAAATCTCTGCTGGCGTTCTCTCACCAAAGAGTACTTGCCCCAGGGAAGTACTTGGCATCCAGGGAATTCTGCTTTATATACCTATATTTACCATGCCACCAACAGTTATAAAATCTGTTCACCTCAAACCTGTCAGTAGGAAGGCAGCCACATTCTGCACTAACTGAAGTTCCTGAACCATTTTTAAAGGCACCACGTGTAAAGCACATTGCAGTTGTCCACTCTTAAGTCTCCCAAAGCATAGTAGCCAAGTTATCCCTCTCCAGATACAGTCATAAATGAGCCACCAGCCTAAACTGGTAGAAGGCACTCCATGCCACTGAGGCCACCTGTGCCTCAAGCGGCAGCAATGGATCCAAGAGAACCCTGGATTAAGAATTCACTCCTTCAGAAGGAATGTGATCCCATCTACAGTAGGCTGCACAGCACTCAGCTGGAGAGAAGAACCACCCACTAGTAGCATCTCAGTCTGGTTTGGATTAGTTTTCAGTTTATTGAGCCTCATCCAGTTCATTGTTGCAACTAAGCACTGATTCAGCACATCCACTGCCTCACCTGCAGAAGATGAAAAGAAGAATTCTGTGTCTTTGACATACTGACAACAATGCACTTCAAAAGTCCGAATAACCCTATCTGGTAGTTTCATGTAGATGTTGAAGAACATGAGGGACAGAACCATTTCCTGTAGGACTCCATACCTGACATACTCACAGAGCCAAGTGATGCTTCCTAAAAAAAATACCTTCTGAAGCTATCCATTCAAATAGGAGTGGAACCTCCACAATGTGGTGGCCCCAAGTCCCTAATTCAGACAGTTGTACCAGAAGGATACCATGACTGATGGTTTCAAAATATCAGAGGTCATTCAAGGAGGATCCACAAAGTGACACTCCCCTATCTCCCTCCTGACGCAGGTCCTTGTACAGGGTGATCAAGGCCTGAACCCCAGTTGAAATGGGGTTTCAAATTCCTCCAATAGTATCGGGGTCTGAGGTTTCCATTCTCTCCTGGTGTGCTTCATAGCTGTTTCCCTCTAGGCAGTCATGGAACATTATGGCTTCTTCTGCCATTACATCCTGTTTGGGTTTTTTGCGGAAATGAAGAATTTGTGCAGGTGGGTTGACAATTAGCAGATTCCATCAGCTATATTCTCATATATTCTGTATCTCATATTTTGTGCAGCCCATGTAGAAACCTAATCTGTTCCTGATAAGTCAATTGTTTTGGGGAAGAAAAATGGTTTTCATTTCAAAAATTTTAAATAGGTCTGCTCAGCATCTTCTGTGGTGGTAAATGCCCACAATTCCCAGTAACTTTAATGCTACAAGATCAAGCAATTTCTCCATTTTCTTTGTCAGCAAATATATTCTAAGTGAAAACACAATAACGTGATGTTAATAGAGACCAGAACCAACAATTGCCAAATAACAAATATTTGATAGCAGATAACATAAACAGAGAGCAGCTCAAAGGGATGTCCCATCTTAAATTTATTTTTGCTCTATTGTCAGCTGTTTTATGAAGTCTTTCATGTTTTCATTGTTTAGTCATGTCATTTCTGATGACATCTGTAAGAATTTTCCCATTCAAATTAGAGGAACTATCTAGCCACCTAAGCAGTTCCCAGTTTGCCTAGTTTTAAACTTCACTATACCAAATAAAGCATTCCCTCAATTTTGCTGTATTCCTTCTGTTAAATGTTCTGAATGGTTTGGAATGAACTTGATCTCCTTTTCAGTTCATGGCCTGTTACTGGGAGGGAGGTTGGAGGTGAATGGCAAAGCTGTTTTAAGGGATTATTAAAGTCAAATGACTGAGAACATGCAAATTAGAACAGGTGGGGTGCAGAGTCCCTCAGGGAAAACCAAGACAAAAGGAGCCTAAGTAAGCAGCTACAAGTCAGTGCTTGAATGGCAGAAGGCGGGTGCTGCCAGCCCCCTCCTTCCCTCTTAAATATCAAGTGTGTGTTTGTGTGTCTGTCCCCTCATAGCATGATCAGCCGGGATGAACAGGGTTACGATCCAGCAGATCTCTGGCTGAGCTGGGAGGTTCCTAACTCCTCATCCTTAGCCAGAGATACTCCATTGTGCCTGGTGGGTCTCAAGTTGGCATAAGCCCTAAGAGGGGTGCATGGCGGGGGCAGGAGCAGAAAAGAGGACTTAGGCTGGATCCAGTAAAAAGGCTGGTGCAATGCAAGAACTATTGCAAAGGCTTGTTTTCCCTCTGCCAACATATGCCAGATCAGCCAGCTAGGATCTGGTTTAACTTCAGTGTGACTTAATTTACATGGGATTGCTTTATGCCAGCTTGTTGTGTATAGGATTGCTCCCGCAACCAGTAATCAATAATACAATTCTGACAGTGTGCTCTTGCCATATGGCAATGCTATTATATTCATCAGTATCTATTTCTCATATTGTTAATCAATGGGACCCACTTAGTTCCATATTTTCCCCTTTTCATAGAATCATAGAATCATAGAGTTGGAAGAGACCACAAGGGCCATCGAGTCCAACCCCCTGCCAAGCAGGAAACACCATCAGAGCACTCCTGACATATGGTTGTCAAGCCTCTGCTTAAAGACCTCCAAAGAAGGAGACTCCGCCACACTCCTTGGCAGCAAATTCCACTGTCCAACAGCTCTTACTGTCAGGAAGTTCTTCCTAATGTTTAGGTGGAATCTTCTTTCTTGTAGTTTGGATCCATTGCTCCGTGTCCGCTTCTCTGGAGCAGCAGAAAACAACCTTTCTCCCTCCTCGGTGTGACATCCTTTTATATATTTGAACATGGCTATCATATCACCCCTTAACCTCCTCTTCTCCAGGCTAAACATGCCCAGCTCTCTTAGCCGTTCCTCATAAGGCATCGTTTCCAGGCCTTTGACCATTTTGGTTGCCCTCCTCTGGACACGTTCCAGCTTGTCAGTGTCCTTCTTGAACTGTGGTGCCCAGAACTGGACACAGTACTCCAGGTGAGGTCTGACCAGAGCAGAATACAGTGGCACTATTACTTCCCTTGATCTAGATGCTATACTCCTATTGATGCAGCCCAGAATTGCATTGGCTTTTTTAGCTGCCGCGTCACACTGTTGGCTCATGTCAAGTTTGTGGTCAACCAAGACTCCTAGATCCTTTTCACATGTACTGCTCTCAAGCCAGGTGTCACCCATCTTGTATTTGTGCCTCTCATTTTTTTTGCCCAAGTGCAATACTTTACATTTCTCCCTGTTAAAATTCATCTTGTTTGTTTTGGCCCAGTTCTCTAATCTGTCAAGGGGAAAAGAGAGGACCCAAATAATTACCGCCCAGTCAGTCTGACATCAATACCAGGGAAGATTCTGGAGCAGATCATTAAGCAAACAGTCTGTGAGCACCTAGAAAGGAATGCTGTGATCACCAATAGTCAGCATGGATTTCTGAAAAATAAGTCATGTCAGACTAACCTGATCTCGTTTTTTGACAGAATTACAAGCCTGGTAGATGAAGGGAACGCAGTGGATGTAGCCTACCTTGATTTCAGCAAGGCATTTGACAAGGTGCCCCATGATATTCTTGTAAAGAAGCTGGTAAAATGTGGTCTTGACTATGCTACCACTCAGTGGATTTGTAACTGGCTGACTGACCGAACCCAAAGGGTGCTCATCAATGGTTCCTCTTCATCCTGGAGAAGAGTGACTAGTGGGGTGCCACAGGGTTCTGTCTTGGGCCCGGTCTTATTCAACATCTTTATCAACGACTTGGATGATGGACTCAAGGGCATCCTGATCAAATTTGCAGATGACACCAAACTGGGAGGGGTGGCTAACACCCCAGAGGACAGGATCACACTTCAAAACAGCATTCCAAGCTGCTTTCATCACGTCCTGGCTTACTTCCCTTGTAAGCGCCTCCTCTCAGCCTCGAGACACAGAAGGTTAACCCTTCACTACACCCAACAAAGGCCACCCAAGATCTCACAAGAGTCTATTCCTTTCCCTTTGGCCATGGCAGCCATTGCAGATCCCTGCACAATGAGTTCACCATGCCATGACTTCTTCCAAACACAAACACGTTTCCTTGACATAGAAAGATGCCAGGAAGAGGAGTTCTGGCAAAGCTTTCCTTCTAATAGTTTTATCTAATAGTTTTATCTGCCAAAAGAGTGGGTTTTTTGGTGTGTATTTTCATATAAAAGGGTGTTTTGTTACATGAGTCCTCAATTCCATGTGAATGCAAGTGCAGATTCATCACCACAAGAGCATACTAATATCTTACTTAATTACGTCGTAAACCGAAGAGACTTCCGGGTTAGCGCGATCGGCTAATGGCGGATTCCCTCCGAGCTCCGGAGGGAATCGGCTCGACAGGGGCTGGGTCTCGCCGTGCCGGCGACACGGGGACCCTTAAAAACCACGGGCATAGGAGCCCGTGGACATGGTGACTCGGCGGGCATCGTTAGCGCCCTCCCGACTCGTGAAGGAGCCTTTTTAAAGGCTACGGAACGGGTGCCGGGGAGCGGCGTGATGCTGTGAGTCTTCTGCTTCCCCTGCCGAGCGAAGCCGCATGCCATTTGTCGGAGAGCGCTGACTTCTTCCTATTAAAATTTGGACTTAAAATCAAGAACAACAACCCGTGAGTAATTTGGAAATTGGATTACAAATAATTTGATTTTGAATTCGGCACGAGCGGGGGAGGTGAAAAAAAAAGGGAAGTCCCCCCCCCCTTATTGTAAACAGCTTGAAGCAAGGAGCTGTCAACTAAGGTTGCGAGAAGAATTGGGGTGATTGGATAAAAGATATAAATTCCACAGATTTAAAGGACTAAGCTAATGTGCCGGAGGACAAGAGTTTAATTGTTTGGATTAAGTACCACCTTTCTCAAGCCCGGGAGCAACCCGTGAAAAGAGCCTGCAGAGGATTTACAGAAAACTTTTGACAGCTGTCAAATTAGCTGTCAAAGCCGGAAAAATCAAAGCTTAAACTTTAACCGGCTATACTGCTACAAAATATTGAAAGTAAAGAAAGACTGATACAAATAAACCTGACTTTTGGATCGGAAGGGAAAAGAATACTAAGTAACCAGAATCCCTCTAGAGGGGATTCTTGGATATTACAAGAATGGAACTAGGTCGGGAAATACGAGCTGACTTGCAAGAGCTTATCTTTCTCATGGGAAAGCTGCAAGAGATGATCGAGCAAGGCCATGTTTTGTCTACAAGTCCTACAAAACCGAAGTCAACAGAAAATATACCTACTGAGTTGGAAAGGGACTTGATGCTCAAAACACAGGCAGCTGGACAAGAAAAGAAACCAAAGATTAAGACATCAGCTGAACAGGAGGAGCAGAAAGAAGGGGTGGCTGAAAAGTTACAGAAGATAAAAGAGAGCCGGAGACCTGCCAAGAAGAATTTTAATTTGACTAAGATGAAAAATGGATTATTTGGGACATATAGACTTAAGAAACAGAGTTGGAGCTCCACCTCTAAACAAGTAGGCCTTGCTGGAAGAAATATGGTTAGCATGGAGAAGGTACTTCCTCGACCCGGGGTGTTCAATATGAAAGACTTTCGAAGAAGCCGGCCGAAAGGGACTGAGAGAGATTCGAGAGCCTCGGACGTAAGGTCACCAGGCTAAAAAGATGGACCAACTGGACTTTGGTTTGGGATTGAAACCAGGAAGAGAAGGGTGGGGTTTAGAAGTCCAAAGGGGGCCTGATTTTTATTTTGCAGTGTAAAACTATATGTTCTTTATTATTATAAGAATGGGGAATCTGTGGATGGGAATTAGGGACAATCTTAGGGAAGGTATTTTCTTATTTGTTTTTATATCTCTTTTTTTCTCTTTTTATGTATGATTAAGGTATATACTCTAAAAATTGCTAAACAAACTAAATTAATGGATAATAATGAATTAAGGTTTAAAATTATTATAAAGAATCATATTAACAAATTATGGTTAAGTAAATCAATAAATTATGATTAGGACATTAAGGATAAAAACTTGCTTGAATAAACAATCAGAGTTGGAATACAATAAGGGGAGGCGTGGGGAAGTCATGAAAAGAAGTTATTGAAAATGAGACTTAAAAGGTGGAATTTTTTTTTTTTATGTTGTGTTTTGTGTTATTTTTTGTGTTTTTGTTTTGTTTTTTGTAACCTTTTGAAACTTTAATAAAGATTATTTAAAAAAAAAAAAATTACGTCGTAAACCCACCCCCCACCCCTGCGGTGAACCTGTCTGTTGCTTGAATGGTCCACTTTGTCCCCCTAAAACACAGAAGGGGAAATAACATGGCAGACTGTCTCAAACCTTCTATTCGGCCAGGGGGTGGGGGGGTGGAGCCAGCCATGTTATTCATCTGGAACACCATCCCAGTAATTGCAGCATCATGAGACAAAACATGCCCCAAGTCAAAGTGAGCTTTTGCTCAATATTCCCACAAGTCTGGGTTGGGTTTTGGAAGCCACATTGGCTATTCCAGGGTCCTGAGTTCACAGAGGCACAATACACATAGCTTAAAGGCCTCCAAGGATGAAAAATAGTTTACTAGCCAAATCCTCAAGGGCCATGTTAGTGGCTGCTGTACTGTATAGACAGTGGTTTGCACAACTGAAACTAAAGCAGCAACCAAATGTGGGGGTGGGAGACTGTCTTATTGATGAGGCCCCAAACAAAACAAGGCTGAACTGCGGCTCCCTCAGTTGTTGTGTCCCTTAACCAATGCTTTTTGCAAGTGTAAGACTATGGGATTTGGTAACGTTTCAACGTTTGCTCTCTGGCAGTGAGTGCAGGACCACGTTTTGCAACTTATTTTAGGAAATACAGCACTATTTGGATTACTTTGTTGTGACAGGTGGAAGTGATGAAAAACATCTGGAAACCCTACAAAAGGCCTTAAAATGTCTAGCGGAATATGGGTTAAGAGCCAATAGCATAAAATGCTAATTTTTCAAGAACTCGATAGGTTATTGCGGGCACGTTACTGATGCAAAAGGCAGACATAAATCTCCACAAAAGATGAAAGCAGTTTTGGAAATGCCCAAGCCAAAATGTTTGTCACAACCAAGAAGACTTCAGGATTTGTTAACTGCTACAGCTGATTTGTGCCAAACGCAGCAACTGCACTGAATCTTCTCATCTGTTGGGCAGGATGCAGACACATCCCATTTCTTACCACAAAATCCTAGTGATCTGAGACAGTGTGCTATATACAGGTATTCTGTTTGCCCCTCCTTATCATCTCAGCTTAGATGGCAATAAGAGTAGAACTCCAACTTTGAGTGGGTCCTGGATAGGGAGAAATGTTAGACAGGAATTAGTTTCAGCAGCACCACCAAGTTGTGGGCCAAAGGAAGGAACGACACAAAGACCAGTCACACCAGCAATGACATATCTTAACACCAACGGGCTAGAGTAGGTCAGCTGATCCACCCTGGTCCTTATAACAGTTTCCATGTCAGGTACTGATCTAATCAATTAGGAGACATTGGGCCCCTCCTGACTGGGATTGTATTGCATGCATAATCTGCAACATGTTCATGTGCATTTGTGGTGTGTTGTTTTTTCTTGCTCTGTTTCTTGTTCTGCAGTGCTTCCCCAATGCTACCACATTATTGCTGCCCAGACACACACACAAAGCTCAGAACATATGTGGTAGGAGAAGTTATGGGATCTTAGCAGGAAGTTACAGGATATGTATCTACAGTGGTACCTCTGGTTACGTACTTAATTCGTTTCGGAGGTCTGTTCTTAACCTGAAACAGTTCTTAACCTGAGGTACCACTAATGAGGCCTCCCGCTGCTGCCACACCGCCGGAGCACGATTTCTGTTCTCATCCTGAGGTGAAGTTCTTAACCCGAGGTACTACTTCCAGGTTAGCGGAGTCTGTAACCCGAAGTGTTTGTAACCCGAGGTGTTTGTAACCTGAGCTACCACTGTATTGAAATGAAGCAATTTAACCACCCCTAAACTTTTTCAAGCACAAATCATACTGAAAGCAGGATTGCATATGACTGTCCAGTAGTATCATGAGTGCAAATCATCATCAGTGCACATATGGAGGGTCCCTCTCCTCTTGTTTGTTCTGCCCCAGAAACAGAGCTTTGTTTTTTAACATGCATAACTCAGTCCTGAATAATGAGTAATTGGAAAGGCACAGGGTGGTTTCAAAATAGATTGGGCCGCTTCCCACAGCTACAAATACAGTTTCAAGTCAAATGTTGTACGTATCTAGTTGGTTCAGCCAGCTACCTTTCTGGTGTGTGTGACTGGAGTGGGATCTTTGCCAAGCAAAGTTACTGGAGTAGGATGCTAAATGAACAATCCTAGGCCTGATCTACGCATAATGAGGCAGTGGCATCCTGACGTGATAGGCGGTAGGCGGGTTCAGTGACCAGGGTGGGGAAAGGCAGCACAGCTGTTTGACCTGGATCTCAAGCTCAAAGTGGGGCTCAAATTAAAAGACACTTGTTAATTTGGGGCATGTGATAAGTTTCACAAGTTTTTATTCGCATCAGACCCAAATGTTTCATACGCTCCACTGTGTTGGAGGGGGTTATTGCTTTTTATTATTATGTTATGTATTTTGTGTTTTAAGTTGTAAACTGCCCTGTGAACTTTGGGTGAAGTCCAAAGTCACCTATGGTCGTTAGGGCCTGTTGCAATTAATGCAGGAGCCACAACCCAACAAAAGTTAGTTTGGCTCAAATCTCAATTTGAAACCAGGGATACTTGGAGTGAAATTCTGTGCATGCCTGCTCAAAAGGAAGACTCATTGACTGAGCAGAGGACTGTATTCTTCAGACTGCAACTGCAAATTTGAGTTCTTTGAAGCCAGTGCAACTAACCTTCGTTGGATTTGTGCCCAGAATCTACAAATCATTGGTTTACTCCAGGCTGAGTCTTGGATAATTTAACCAGATAAAATAATGAGTCAGATCAGCCACACTTTAGGCTTCGAAATATGTGTGCACTCTAATAGTGGATTATTCAGGTGAATTTATTGCAAAGCAAAAGGTGACATGTACTGTTAGTTTGGTAAATAGTTGAACAATCACAGAAGGGCTCTGCCTAGTGGCATTTAAACAACTGCCATGTGGTCATCTATGAAGGATAATAGGCCTGGGAAGAAATCCCAGGAATTTTTTGAGATTCTAACTAGTAGACGAGATGCCTGAGGATTCATGATTATAGTCCCATGAATGGTTACTGGCTTCCCCTTGCTCTGTGCATAGTGTGCGGCAGGGCCACTTTGAGAAACGCTAGGTTTGGTCATTCTGCTGTCCATCCAACATGGTGAAGTAGATTTTGCAGCATGAAACCAATTTATTTTTCTTTTATTACAGTTGTATCCCCCCTTTGCTGCAAGGAGCTCAAGGTGGCCCACATGGCTCTCTTCCTCCCTGTTTCATCCTCACAATCACCCAGTGAGGTCGGCTTGGCTGAGATGCAGTTACTCACCCAAGGTACTCATGGCTCAGCAGGGATTTGAACCCTGGTCTCCCAGGTCCCAATCCAGCATTGACCATTACACCACACTGGCTAGAACCATTGCATTGATAATAATTATGGCTGTGTGCCTGCGGATCATATGTGATATAAAATCTTGCTTCTATATTCCGCTCTGGAAAACAGAGGTACATTTAAAATTTTGGAAGTTGTTGCATGATAGAATCACTTGTGAGTCAATTCCTTTTAAGTCAACTTTTCCTTCTTCAGAATAAATTGTTAAGGGATCCCTCCTGTATTTTGGATATTCATTTAAATCAAATAAAGAAACAAATAAATCTGTTACTAAAAATATCTACAGCTTCTTAACCATGACTGTTTTGGTATTACAACATTGATCAGAAGCAGGATTTTGTGGCTGACATTGACTGAGGAACCAAATCATTGCCATCTCCATGAAAGTGTCAGGGCATAATTATTCCTATTTCATTGAAAAGCAGCTTTGGTGACCAGTAAGATTGAAATGAATGTGCACTCCATCCACACACACACCTTCGTAATCAAAAGTATATCCTCTGCAAAGTTTAACAGCGAATGTTCTTGGATTTGTAAATATTCAGAGAAGATTTGATATCCAACATGATCTGACCATTCAACATCTGGTAGCATCTGCCATGCATCAAGCAATACTTTACAGGCATCTGAGAACCAACATGCAATTGCAGTCAGCAATTAGCTGTGCTGGGCAGCATTTAGCACGATCTGACGTGCAGCAGCTGATATTTGATGATTGGCATGGCAGAGAAGCCAGCATTTATTTATTTTATTTCCTAATTAAAGCCCTTGATACATTTTACAATACTGTATACTAAAACAATAAAAGGATACCTCATGAAACAAGAATGAACCCTCTTAAATTGTTTCAGCCCCTTCTGTTCATGCTTACTCAGAAGTAAGTCCCACCTTTATTCAGCAGAGTTCGCTCTTACAAGAAGTGGTGCCTAGAACTGCAGTGTCAGGCCCCGCAAGAAGCTGCCCTCAGCACCTCAAGAGCTGTATGGCTGCACAATCATTGGGTGCCTTTTTGTGGAGCATATTGTGCCCCTCTTTTACTTAGGATTAGTTTAATTCTTGAGAAAACAATTGTGCCATTTATTTTAAATATATGTAAAAACAACTTGTACACCTCACATTCACCTGAAACCATACAATGTTACATTTTCTATTGATACAGGTCAAACACTTCTTAACACTATGATCAATGTTTTAAAGTACACTTTGAAATTTGCTCCTATCATTTTGCAAGACACCTTCAGTGAATTTAAATAGCTATGTATTTGATTTCACCCTCAAACAGTGCAGATACTTTTCTCTATTCTATAATTTATATCTGTCTCTTTGCACCCTCAATTGATTGCAGATGCAAAATTTAAGGCCAAGCTGAGGCCACTTTAAAAAAGTTTAGCTGTTTCCATTTATTTTGTATATAAATCTACATTCACTGTGATCCATCTCTCTGCTGATATAATGATATGATGATATGCATGTTTAAGGCTTTTCCTATTTTATTTTAGAGGGTTGAAATATGTGCAAGTGTATTTCATGAAAAGAAGTGAGCCGAAATTATCAAGTTAGCAAAATTAGTGACTTTTTTGCAATGCTTAGAAGATACATGTTTAAAATGCAATATTGAAAATGTGCTTTAATTCATGGAGGGATCCAAATGTTCAATATATGTTGTCTCAGTATAATATATTTCTGCCTGAAGGTGGAGATGAGCGCCACACACCACAGTCAAATTTGACTGAACTTAACCGTCCAGGGGTCCTTTACCTTTACATATAACAGTGCTTTTTTCTTAAAAAATGTTTAGGGGTACTCTCATTTTGACTCAAGCAAATCACCATTTTATAGTTCAAATCGGGAAAATAAATACAGTAAATGGACAAACATACAGAGATTCAAAAAATGTTTAGGGGAATGTGTACCCCAAAAAGAAAGCACTGCATATAAACAATCATATTCATATTGACACATACATATAAAATTTTGAATAACCACATCTGACATCACTAAAAAAGTAGTATTATAATTAGTAAAAGAGCATCTTATAATTCACTTCTTAAAATCATTAAATCAAACCAATTGTTTAACCAAAATTTGTAGATTTTCTTCCAGTATTGGAAAAAGCTACTGTTCCAATACTTTAATTTTCCTGGAAGCTACCTTGTTTTCCATTGTTATTAAAATTCTACTTGTGATAATAAATCAGCATTATAACTTGAATGTACCTCTCTAAAATACCCAAATTTTTTTTTTTTTTTTTTTTTATATATAAATTTTTATTGGTTTTACAAAATTTTTAAAACAATACAAACATATAAAAAGACATACAAACACGTATAGTTTCATGACCTTTTTTTTCATAAACCTTCTTTCTCGGACTCCCCCATACCTCCCCTTTCTGCATCCCAATGTCCAAAATTTTCCAGCAACTTCTAAATAGTTCTGTCAAACATATGTCTTCTTAATCTTCCCTTCAGTCTAATCTTATATCGCTGTAACCCTTTCTTTCTCAAAACCTCGACATTCTAACATTCATCAAGTTTATAATAGTCCTTAAGACAGATTTTAAATTTCTTCCATTCTTCTTCCGCCGTCTCCTTCCCCTGGTCGCGGATTCTGCCAGTCATCTCAGCCAGTGTCATATAGTCCATCACTTTCATCTGCCATTCTTCCAGAGTGGGTAGGTCTTGTGTCTTCCAATACTTTGCGATGAGTATTCTTGCTGCTGTCGTAGCATACATAAAAAAGATTCTATCTTTCTTTGACACCAATTGGCCGACCATGCCCAAGAGAAAGGCTTCTGGTTTCTTCGGGAATGTACATTTAAGTACCTTTTTCATTTCATTATATATCATTTCCCAGAAAGCCTTAATCTTCGGGCACGTCCACCAAAGGTGATAGAAAGTACCTTCAGTTTCCTTACACTTCCAACACTTATTATCAGGCAAATGATAAATTTTTGCTAGCTTGACTGGGGTCATGTACCACCTATAGATCATTTTCATAATATTTTCCTTTAAGGCATTACATGCCGTAAATTTTATACCGGTGTTCCACAACCATTCCCAGTCAGCAAACATAATGTTATGACCAATGTCCTGTGCCCACTTAATCATAGCCGATTTAACTGTTTCATCTTGTGTATTCCATTTCAGCAGCAAATTATACATTCTTGATAAATTCTTGGTATTGGGTTCTAACAATTCAGTTTCTAATTTTGATTTCTCCACCTGGAAGCCAATTTTCCTATCTTGTTTGTAGACCTCCATTATTTGATAATAATGGAGCCAGTCTCGTACTTTAGGTTTCAATTTCTCATGACTCTGTAATTTCAATCTGTCTCCATCTTGTTCCAAGATTTCCCAATACTTTGGCCATTCGGCCTCCATACTGAGTTTCTTCAATGCCTTAGCCTCCAAGGGTGACAACCATCTAGGGGTTTTGTTTTCCAACAAGTCTTTATATCTTATCCAAACATTAAATAACGCTTTTCTGACAATGTGATTTTTAAAGGCCCTATGCACTTTAATTTTATCATACCATAGATATGCATGCCAACCACATGTATTATTGAAACCTTCTAAATCCAAGATATCTGTGTTCTCGAGGAGCATCCACTCTTTCAGCCAGCAAAACGCTGCTGCTTCATAATACAGTTTTAAGTCCGGCAGGGCAAATCCCCCTCTTTCTTTTGCATCTGTAAGTACTTTAAATTTTATTCTGGGCTTTTTGCCCTGCCAGACAAATTTCGCAATGTCTTTCTGCCACCTCTTGAAACAGTCCATCTTGTCAAGAATCTGCAAAGTTTGAAACAAAAATAACATTCTAGGCAATACATTCATCTTAATAACTGCAATTCGGCCTAACATTGACAATTTCAAATTTGACCATATTTCTAGATCTTTTTTAATTTCTGACCAACACTTTTCATAATTGTCTTTATACAAGTTCAAATTTTTAGATGTCAAATGAACCCCTAGGTATTTCACCTTCTTAACCACTGTCAAACCTGTCTCTTCTTGAAGTTTCTCCTTCTCCATGACTGTTAGATTTTTTTCTAAGACTTTAGTCTTCTGTTTGTTCAGTTTAAATCCGGCTACCTGGCCAAATTGTTGAATTATCTCCAACACCCTTTTCGTACTAGTGTCTGGCTCTTGTAAGGTCAATACTAAGTCATCTGCAAAGGCCCTTAACTTGTAATGTTTGGCTCCGACCTGTACACCTTTAACCTGCTGGTCATTTCTAATCATATTTAGCAACACCTCCAGAACAGAAATGAAAAGCAATGGGGAAATTGGGCACCCCTGTCGTGTTCCTTTTTCTATCTTAAGTTCCTCAGTTATCACATTATTTACAATCAGCTTAGCTTTTTGTTCAGAATATATCGCACCCATACCGTTCTCAAAACCTTGACCTACCCCCATCCCATGAAGATTCTTTTTCATAAAACTCCAAGAAATATTGTCAAAGGCTTTCTCCGCGTCCACAAAGATCAACACTGCTTTGGTGTTTAAGTTCACCTCTAGTAGTTCCAAAATGTCTATTATATTCCTTACATTGTCTGATAAATGCCTTTTTGGGAGAAAGCCTGCTTGGTCCTTGTGAATCTTCTCCATCAACACTCTTTTAAATCTTTTTGCCAAAATGTCTGCAAAAATTTTATAATCCACATTGAGTAATGATATTGGGCGGTAGTTCTTAAGTTGAGTCTTTTCAGTCTCTGTCTTTGGTATGAGTGTAATATAAGCTTCTTTCCACGACTCTGGTGCCTTTTTCCCCTCTAAAATCTCGTTACAGACTTCCTTTAACGGTTGAACCAACCACTCCTTCAAGGCTTTGTAATATCTGGAAGTCAGTCCATCTGGTCCTGGAGATTTGCCCAGTTGCATGTCCTGAATGGCACCCTCTATCTCTTGTTCTGTTATTCTCTGGTTTAAATCCACCTTACTTTGATGAGAGATTTTTTGTAATCCATATTTATTAAGGAATTCATCTATGTCCTTTTCATTTTGTGGCCCTTGAGAGTATAGTTTTTTAAAATAGCTCAAAAAACAGTTTCTAATCTCGTTAGGTTTAGATATATTCTTTCCATCCACTTCTAGGCTTGTAACTGTATTTAATTTCTGCCTTTTCTTCAATTGCCAAGCCAGAAGTTTGCCACATTTATCTGCCGATTCAAATGTCTTTTGTTTCATTTGCTTTATCTTCCATTCAATCTCTTGATTCATCAGTTCCATATATTGTGTTTGATATAACTTGATCTCTCTCAAAATCTCCTGGGACTTTGGTTTTGATCTTAATTTTTTCTCTCCTTCTTTTATCTTTTCCAAAATCTTTTCCTTCTTCTCATTCTGCTTTCTCTTTTTTATTGAATTTTGTTGAATCAGAAATCCTCGCATCACAGCTTTGCTTGCGTCCCAGATTAAAATACCCAAAATTGGCACAAGTTGTCCAGAGGAATTAAATCACTGTTTTAATTGATGTTACAAGACCTTTATTAAGACTAACTAAAATGCTCATAACCCTGAACAAGCTTTTGAGTTTCCCAGAACATTTCATCAGGCTGGATATTAAGTGTTTGTTTAGGGGGACAGGACTGGCTTGGTGTTAAAGCAGCACAGACAGAACTGAAAGTCTTAAAATAAAATGCAGGATATTAGGCAACAGATTTGATTAGGTTCTCCCAGGTGTTACATAGGTTTCAGATTGCATCAAGGGTTCCTGGGACACAGAAACCCATTTTGAAAATATAAAATCCAGTCACCTGGTTTTGTCACAAGCCTTGAACAAAACACACAGATCTCAGTTAAAAAACAAAATGAAACAGAAACATGGAGGTTTTTATATTCGCAACATTGGAGATTAATTTTGGGTGGTGCTCTAGTTTTATAAAATATATAGAAGGCAAATTGCATAGCATTACTTTGTGGTTGAAGGGAATGTAAAACTCAGGAAACGTAGAGCCCCATCTTCAGGTGGCAAAAATTTATAGTTCTCCTCCATTTTAGTTTTTAGTACTTTCCCAAACACCAGGTTGTGTGAGAATAATCACTAAATGAGAATTGCACTGTCTTTAGCTTACACAGAATGCCAAGAGTTGGGAAACACATCTGGGTAAGTTTTTCCTCATCTCCATGGAGTAAGATGCCAACATATTAAAATCTTACAACAGTTATCTGTGAGACCAAGACAAAGTAACGTACAGCCTAAATTTCAATAGACAAGAGTCAACGGAGGAAAGAGAGAAGGCAGAGAAACAAGAGGCAAGTATCGGCAAATGTGATTATGTGTACCCATTGATAATATTTAAGTATTATTTTTTAAAAAAATGTTCAACATTTTTTAAAAAACTGTATACCTCATGCTGCAAATTGCATGTGCATCCGTTTTTGTAGAAGAATCTATATGCAAGTAGATTACTGGGCGGAACAATGCAGGAAAGGAAAAAAACATTTTCTGCTGCCTTGGCTCTTCTGCGCCCAATTCTCAGTATTATGCATGTCAAAATAAGCCCCCTTGAATTCAATGCAGCTTTTTTCCAAGTAAGGGCTCATTGTCGTGTTACTGTTAACTATTATTATTGACTATCATTGGTATCCTCCTTTTCCACACCTGAGATGCACAGGGTTGTATGCAAGAGTTACGCTTAAGGCTTCTCTCAGTGGAGCAGGGCACCTCTTCCTCTGTTCAGCTGTATTCCTCTTAATCTGCCGTGGAAAGCCTTCCAGTGCTCTGCAGCAGATTTTGGGTGTGTGCGGGGCTGCAGTGGGGAGGTGGAATCATGGAAATGATCTCCCTTTCTCTATTGTGCTGATGGAAGCTGAGTGACACCAACATCAAAATGCTGGCTGGTAAGGCGAGCGAGTCCTGTTGAAGCCGTGGTCGCTTAGTTGAATGCAGAAATGACGGGCAGCACATGCCATTGCTCTCCCATACAAACCAACTGAGCTAGCCTTCACACACTGTGCATAGTTAAACTGTGGAATTTTCTACCACATATGTTGTGATGGCCACCAACATGGAGATTTGACAAGTTTGTGTAGGATAAGGCTATCAACAGCTACTAGCTATAACGGCTGTGTTCTCCCTCCACTGCTGGAGACAGTAGGACTCTGATAGTTTAAAGGTGAACCTGCTTCATTCAGACTTACTGAAACAATATGCACACTGAAACACAGCAACCTTTGACATTTGCACTTCTCCAAATCTTGTAACACAGTTCTCCAGCTGAGTAATGGGGGGGGGGGAATGGATATATTTGGTTAAATGTGCATTAAAAGATGCATGGACTGGTAAAAGTAACATACAAAATACATTATACTAGGGGCATTTGTTGAGAAGATGAATCTCCACAAGGACTTATTTTATTTTATTTTTAAAATGCAAATGTGGAAATATGAGAACTGAAGTTAAGGTTTGGAAAACTGAGAAACCAAAATGGGCCGATTCATCCTAGCCTCTTAATACCTGACGGCACATGGGAATCGCAAGCGGTGAGAGTCCTGTTTTGCTCAGGTCCTGCTTGTAGGCTTCTGGGTGGCATCTGGGTGGCCACCATGAGAGCAGGATGCTGGACTACATGAGGCTTTCTTCTGATCCAGAAGGGTTCTTCTTGTCTTTCTATGCTCTCCTGCAGTTTGGTCCAGTACAAGATGTAAAGTCCAGAATCCTCTTGTCAAAATTGCCAACCAGATACAATCCTAAGAGGAACCCTGTACTGTGATAGCATCAAATCATAGAATTGTAGCACTGGAAGGACCCAAATGGTCACCTAATCCAACCTGCTGTATTGCAGAAATCTCAACTAGATCATGCATGACATATGACCACCCAACCTCTGCTTAAAAACCACCAAGGAAGGAGAGTCCACCACTTTCCAAGAAGGTTCATTCCGCTGCCAAACAGCTCTTCCTGATGTCATAATCTCTTTCCTTGTAACTTGAAGCAATTTGTTTAGGCTCTACCCTACAGAACAGGAGAAAACAAGCACGCTTCATCCTCCATGTGTCAGCCCTTTAGATACATGAAGCTGGCTATTATATCTTCTCTCAGTCTCCTCTTTTCTAGTTACAGGTAGGTAGCCGTGTTGGTCTGCCGCAGTCGCACACTTCTTATGCACACGAAAGCTCATACCAATAACGAATTTAATTGGCCTCTAAGGTGCTACTGGGAGGAATTTTTTTATTTTGTTTCCTCTTTTCTGTGTCATGATCCAAGACTGCCAGATACACACTCCTGTTTTCTAACATATTGTGCCTTTTTGTTTGATTTTAATTATAACCCGCTTGGATCAATCATGTCTAGGAAAGTGGTGTCATAAATAATTTAAATATAATGAATGGATTGATAAACGTATATTGTACATTTGCTCCTTGAGGGAGCTTCAGAGGATTCTGGCAGTCATCCATGCAGGCGCTCCTCAGACTCGCCCTCACTTAGGTTTAGTCTGGTATCAGTAGCATAGGGCTTGAGACCATAGCGTTAGTTGTCCAGCTTGCTAGCAGGACATCATATGACTGCTAAGTTACATTATCTTGATTTGATTCCATGTAGGAGGACATGTAGACTCAACTCCTGAGCCCACGCACTTGGGAGTAAGTCTCACTGATGTTGATGGGGATTACGTTTGAGTAGAAATGGATGAGATAGCACTGCAAATCAATTAAATCGGTTGATTAATCAACAAACATTTAGTTTATTAATTTAGTGGAATATTTTAATTGGTAAAGGGGAGGGTGAAGAGCAAGCTTGTTTGAAGCAATTAATTTCTGGAGTTGTTGTTTACAGTAGATTTGATTTCCTTGCAGGAAATTCTTTGAGGAACAGCAGAGTGATATACAGTGGTACCTCAGGTTAAGAACTTAATTTGTTCTGGAGGTCCGTTCTTAACCTGAAACTGTTCTTAACCTGAAGCACCACTTTAGCTAATGGGGCCTCCTGCTGCTACTGTGCGATTTCTGTTCTCATCCTGAAGCAAAGTTCTTAACCTGAGGTACTATTTATGGGTTAGTGGAGTCTGTAACCTGAAGCGTATGTAACCCGAGGTACCACTGTATTTGCACCAAACCATTTAATGCTTTGCTGGTCTTATTCAGCCACATACATAGCCTGCATGTGGAGATTCCTGCATTGCAGGGGTTTGGATTAGGTGTCCCTTCCAACTTTACAATTCTGTGATTCTGTGATTTATTCAAAAGGAAAATCCAGGTATCCTGGCCAGGTCTTGTGCATTCCCAGAAGAGACCACATGAGGGATGCCAGCTGTATGAACTGGTCTACTGCTATGCCAGCAATGACCTGGTTGGTAGATGCCAGGATCAAACTGGCCAGAAGTGTGATGGAACTGGAAACAATTTTCCTTTCTGGTGCTAAGTAGAACATCTTGAGCTTCCACATAGTCAACTAAATTAGAAACAATCATACATACCTAATACTGAGTAGCAGGTTTCTATAATAAGAAACTTTTCATAGCAGACCTTTTCAGTTGTGCTCCCTGCCGCACGCAAATGCTCGTCCCATTTAGGCCTGACGAGAGCTAACAGTAACATCTTTCTGGCATTACATTAAGACCTACCTCTTATCCTAGGCAGATGCTGAAATGTGATAAATTGGTTACCTTGGCTCATGTACATCTTCTTTATTTTTCGTTGTTGTTTTAAATTAGTGGGTATTGTTGCTTTACTAATTTTGTTGTTGCATTGATTTTAAATCTTCTTTTTCTTGCTCTTTCAGTGAGTCGCCCAGAACCTGTTGTATGAGGCAATAAAGTAATCCTTATAATAATCAGTAGTACAGGACAAAGTGACCTGTTTCTTACATCTTGGACGAGTTGATACATTACTGTTTTAATCCTTACACCTATAGAAGTAAAATATGAATAGAACAATGTTATGATTGTCTATGTTTTAAATAGAACACACACAGTTTTAATTCCATTAAAGTTTGTTTTTTAATTAACTGTCCTAGAAATTGTTGTCCATCCATAGTCCAAACCGTTGTTCCAAGTCCACACATGAAAGCCTCTCAGAGCTGTTAACTCATCCAAAAAAAGGTTTGCATTTACCTTTTGGAGCATTCATGTTAAAAGTCACATATCTTGCCACCCTAAAATCATTGCCATGCTAACTATGTCAGGTGTTAGATAGAGCATCTCACCGTACTGATCCTGCAAAAGCTTAACTCTATATTTAAATAACAATTATAATATTGAAACGGGCCAGGAGAATTTTTGCTTGGACATCTGTTTGACGTATAATAGGAGGCTATTTTAAAAGTTGCTCCACAAAAACAAATAAAGTCTTCCACATTCCCAAAGAGAGAAACCATTTAATCGAGTCATACAGTTCTTTCAAAGAATGTAACATTTTGGCAGGAGGTGGATGTCAGGACAAAGAGAGCCCAGGAGATTTATAAGGGCTAATTTATGTCTCTAGCAGTTAAGGCATGTTTCTGGGCAGCCTTGCTCACCACGGGCAGTATTTTCCTTCCTGCACATTTGTATTGTTTCAGTTTATAATAGCAGCACGTCTTGTGAGCTCATTTATTGCCTAGCATGAAGGTACGGCTACCCCATTTATTACAGGTTGATATCAACACCTAGCCTGAGATGACTTGCTGCCCTCTGGATGTGCATACTATAGGTGATGAAATCATCTATTTATCTACACCTTATTAGATGTGTTTGATTGACTAGGGATCCATTTTTTTGTTTAACCAACTGTGCAGGATACTGGCGAGGAAGTTTCTGGGTTGTACCACTGTGATGTTTCAAAACAGCAGTTAAAATAATTATCATAATATGGGGCCGCTGGGCAAGTTTGTAACACATGTTTGGTGCGCTCTAAAGAAGATGGTAGGAACCAAAAATATAAAACATATGGAAAACTCATCCAGCTCTAAAGAAAATCAAAACCCCGCTGTCCCTCCTTTATAAATTGGGAACTGTACAGTAAATGTTTGGGGTAGCCCAGGCCACCAGTAGGTCTTTCCTGCCATCAGTGAACTTGTGACCTTATTTCCTCAGAGGGCTGTTAAAATGAAGTCAGAGGGCAGTCGAGTTATTTGCTAGCACCAGGTTCACTTGTGTGGTCTCAAAAGTTAACAGATTTCTTCCTTTTTTTAACCAAGAGGTTCGTGGGGAAGTGGAAGGAGCAATAGATTAGCTCATCACAACAAATATTATGTTGTGACATGTGGATCACAAGGTTAGGAGAGTTTATCAGAAGAGCATGAATCTTCATTTACATACAGTTAATAGAAATTGGTATATGGAGCTACTTTACAGCTAGAGATGGGTCAATTGATCATTCCAGAATAATGGAGATGGGACAAAAGAGGGATTTCAGCTCAGGGTGCATCTACTAACCCTGCTCTCAATTCTGACACAAAAGTTTTTCAGGGTTTCACAGGTTTCCAAAGTGAAGTGGTAACTGTCTCCAAAGGAAACAATGGCACTAAACATTTTTAAAAAAAAAAACAACACTTGTCTTTTTCTGGAAATATTTCTACCTGACTGAAATAATTGTTTTAAACTTGCAAATCAATGCTAGAGAATTTTCAGCACAGCCGAATTTGTATCTTTAATCTATTTTTCTTTAATCTATTTTTCTTTTATTCCATGACTTTGTAACTTTTTAGAGTATACTTCTGAGGAAACAAGCTGGTTTGATTTATTAAAAGTTACAACATAAACAATTTAGACCCTAATATCTGAAAAACCATCTCCATCCCTACCAATTGTCGTGGTGTTGAGATCTGCAGAGGGGGCTGCGTTGGCAGTTCTGCCACCCTTGGAACTGCAGGGTGTGGTGCCTGGAACTCCTTACCCACAGAAGTGCATCTAGCACAGATGAGGAGAACCTTTCACTCTACAGATGTTGCTGAACAACATCTCCCATCATCCCTGACCATTGGCCACGGTTGATGAGGCAAGTGGGAGTTGTACTTTGGAAACATTTGGAGGGCAGAGGTTCCCCACACCTGCTCTAGCATCTTCATGGTACAGGTCTCACTGAATGCTGTTGACATACCTCTTCACCTTGGCCTTTGACCATTAAGGTATTTTGTTTTTGTGGTGTGCCTCCTTAGCTGAATTTATATTGCTCTGGTCCATTTTGGAATGGCGTTGTGTATTTTATCTGTTTTAAAATTGTATTTTCTGATTGTGCAACCTGCCCTGAAACCTCATTCAAGGTGAAAGGCGGGAGGTTGATTAATTACTTATTATTGCCTCATGGGGAGCAGGATCTTTTGCAATGCTGTGAGCCTTCCAGCCTATGTGCAGCATATATATGTGTAGCTCCATACCGCATATGTCTACGGTTACCTTCATTCGAAGGACATCATATGCGGGGACCCTAGATGCCACTCGCCCCTGGGTGACAGGGATGTAGCACACAACCCCAATCTCTAAGCAGTGCGAGGTTCCAGGCACTCAGCCAGGGTCCATGTTTCCTTTTGGAAATGAGACACAGTAGAGACTGTATTGTCTATATGATATATGGTTTTTTTACACATATATACAACCTGTGCCTGCAATGGAGGGGTTTACAGGATTAATACTCCAAAAGGGTCTTGTTTCCCCCATAGCTGCTGCCTTGGATCCCAGCAGAAAGCAACCATGGTGCTCTGCCTTTTCCAGCCTGCAACCTTCCCCCCAATAAGTCACATCACAGCCATCCCAAATTCCACTTCAACTCTGCTTTTGTCTTCTAAGACTGGAGGAGGGGACCCTCCCATTTGCCTCCTTCCTAAGGGCTTGTCACCTTTCTTTTCTTCTCCTGGTGGCCTATCACAAATTACCTCATCAGAAACTGGCCTGGGGCTTTTTGACTGCCACCCAGAAGCCCATAACAAGAGGAGTCTAAATCTAATAACACAAGGGAGTCTGGCGCTCACAAACTCATAACACTATGTGGTTTATGTGTGCAGCAAGACCATTAAGTTCAGTGTCCGCCCCCCCCCCGAAAAAAATCTTCAGGGCCATCTTCTCCCTACCCCTATCCCTCACTAGGCTCTTCCAACTAGCCACTCTCTGGTCTCTGAAAACTCTGATCCTAAACCTCTGCTGCCTTGCAGGATATCTTTGGAAGAAGAAAAGGCTAAAGAGTAAACCCGACACAAATCCAGAGTGGAGTCTCTGAGATGGCTGGATGGAGCGTTGTACGCCTCTTTGCAGCAGCTCCTGCAGCCAAGCTGGTGCCAAACGTATTGCTCTGCTTTCCTTTGGGCCACATCAGCAAGGTCAAGGGGGGTCTTGTCATTCACTGAAGCCGTCTTCTGTGTATGTGCAGCAGCTGCCTCAAATGCACACACCTCAGCTTAACCATGGCTTAGGTTTTCAAATCAGAAGCTGGAAGCTGGTTTGATGGAAAACACCCCAAACAGCAGGATTTCTCAAAAAGCTACAGGAAGCATGTAGGTTGCAGCTTAAATATCAGTGGCGGGAGCACACTGGAGTTTTTTGGAAATGGTAAAGTGTACACAGCCAAAATCCTGCCTCAGTGGTGGTGGAACATCTGGATGGTGTACCTTCTTCCTCCATCCCTTGAAAGTGCAGCAGGTATTATTAGTATTAGTATTAGCATTAGTATTAGTATTAGTATTAGTATTAGTATTAGTATTAGTATTAGTAACATTCCCGGGCTAGTATTGGGGCCAGCCAATATTCTGTTTAAGCTTTATTTCTAGCCTGTTGCTCACTGACTAGACCAAAGATGATTCTAAAATAACCTACCAGAGGTGCAGGTGGGGAGAATAGTCGATAGAATTACCATACATAAAGCAAAATGGTACTGGAACAGCTGAGAACATTGCTGAATGCACACACTTCCAGGAGTCAGTGGAAGTCCCAGACTAGCAATGAGGGACTAGTCAGAAACTGGGTGTGGACCAACAAGCTGACACTCAGTCCAGACAACTTAGACGTGCTTTATAGGAAAGACACACTGCCACCCTGCGCTCCTTTGAGAGGAAGTGCAGGATACAAATTTAACAGAATACAGAAACAAACAAAATTGTCCATCCTTTCAGTCTATTTGGAAAGTCAAGTACCACTATATAGGCATTTTGTTGTTAAGGAAATGAGGTCACTTACTCATCTGCATGTGCTGGGCCACTATTATTTATCAACAAAGAGGGGGGAAATCCAACTTTGCTTTTGGGAAAGGATGAGAGAAGAAGAAAGCGTTGAGCGTTTGTTGTCTTCAACAAAGCCACACGGGGGGCAACTTCCATTTGCTCCTCTTTTCAATTAAGTTTGCATTTCTAGTAAGTTGGCCTTAGAGATAAAATATTGATTGGCCTTCTTGAGGCCCTTAATAAAGTCTGTACTGACTTAGATGCATAGCCTGCAAGTTATTATGCACCCTTTGATACTCCCCTGACTGTCTTGGCTAAAGAGGTAGGATAAGTGAGTTTAAAACTTTGACATAGTGCCCTGGTCTCTTTGCTAGCATGTTACCTCTTCAGACTCAGTTCATCAAGAATCCTGTATGAAAATGCTTTGACTGCTGCCTAGTCGTCCTGTTCTAATGAACACTGAAATGTCTATGAGTTGTGTAATTTATGGGCAAAAGGAATTCCAGTAACCGTCATTTCATCTTTGCTGTAATAAAGCAGCCAGGGGCTGACAACTTTATAAAATACTATTGGAACACAGGCAAATGAACCCACTTCTGAAAGATGGCCTTCGAAAGCTTGTCCAGTCTTTGAGATGAACTTCGTATTTGGGAATAGCAACAGTTAAAAGTCCAGGAAATGTTTTTTTAAATTGTACAGCTCCCGTTTCTTAAGAGACCTTTCCTTCGAAACCAAATGAAGGCAAATCAAATACTTTATTGAGTGGGCTTTGATGACCTCTGAAAAATTTTAAATGAGCAGATCTGTTTTTTAAAAAATGGTTTATGAAAACACAAACTAACTTCAGATGGTGACTTTAACCTCTAGTGCTCTCCAAAACTAAAAACATTAAATCTTTTTATCTAAACTCTAATAAAATCATGTCTTGCACCATTTCAGTGACTGCTTGGGGCTCCCTTTAAAAACATGTTTCTGTAAATTCAACTTACGTAGATGGCAAAGGCAGCCACATGTTTTCCCCCCAGTGAATCTAGTATATAAACTTTACATTACACACTGAATGGCCAAAATCCAACAGAGAGCTGGGCACGTTTAGTCCACTGATTTCAAGGGGCTTAATCACGCCTATCTCTCTGTGTTGAACCACAGCCAATAACTGATGCTTTGTATTAAACAATCAGATCCCGTGTGTGTTTCTGTTTTTTTTATATATTATTATAATAATATAATATGCACGCCACATTTTTCATTTTTTGGTCTGGGGGCAGTTTCTAAATTTGTGAAATTCACATTCCAATCAATTAGTAACTGTTGTGCACAAAAATAAATCACCTTTGATTAAATGGATGCTCAGCTATTTCATGAACTGTGCATAAAGTCAATCATTTAAAATGTGAACACGTTTTCCCAGTAAAAAGTTTGGTACCCTGAGTAACATCTATTCTTGAATAGTGCTGCTTTCATCAGGAATATACATAGATTTGTGAATCCAATTTCCAACATTCTGCAATACTCTGCCAAAATTTCATTAGGCTTTATAAATAGTGTGACCAAGTATGAGAGCCAAGAATTAGAACATGCAGATAGGAGCATGACTGAGTCTTACAGAGTCTCCAAGTGCAGGGAATAAGTTTAGCCTAAACTAAAGCAAGCCAAATATTCTCAGAAATGCTTATTTTTGGCAACACTGAAAAGCAGCTTCCCTTTTAGTTAATTTTTGCTAATTACCTCAAAACCAATAACCAATTCACGAAGCATTACCCACACACAAAATTGATTTGTCCTGGGTGACATGGGCACAGAGCCAAATCTGATTGGCTATGTGGTTACATAATGATGACATCTTTTTCCTTACATGATCCCGGACTGGCACCGTATTACCCATGTGAGTAATACAGGATGACGAAAGAAGCCTTAGGTGCATCAATGCCCTTCTTAACAGAGAAGAGCTCTTCTTAACACATCCACAGCCATGTTGCTCCTGCTGGCTGGGGCAGAAGGCAGAGGCAGGCAAATCACTCTGCTGACCTGGAGCTGGCATTGTGCCCAAAGCTGCCATGTGATGACAGTGGGGCCAATCAGGATCCAGCAAATCCCAGGCTAGCAGAGCTTTCTGCAGGTTTCCCACAATAGGGAGACAGAACAGGAAGATCTGCACCAGCAGAGCAACACCTTCACCCAATACAACCCCCAGCCCAGCACAAAAGAGGTTTGGGTTGCAGTGCCCACCAGGCACTGAAGAAGGTGAATGGGCTTACAGTAAAATAAGATTTGGGAAACAATTTCCAATGGAACTACAAAAGCTGTCCAGTCAGTTGGGCAGGGTACAAACAAAATAATAACAATATCAAAATGGTAGAATATTTCAGCATCAGTATAATTTACTGTTTGATCAAAGAGGTTTTGACCATTTACTTAAAACACTTTAAAATGTCAGATATTACAGTAGTAAATGCTAATACAAATCACCAGCTTTCCACTCAGCCACTTAAACTTCCATGAATTCCTTTCTGTGTGTACACACCATACATATAACACCCTGCCCCTAGAATCCTGTGGGCTATAGTTCATTAAAGATTCTGGGAATTGTACCTCCCTTACACTAAGGCAGACCATTGGTCTGTCTAACTCAATATTCTGTGCCCTGACTGGCAGTGATTCTTCAGGCCTGCAAGAAGTCCCATCCCGACCTAGAGATGTTGAGGATTGAACCTGGGATCTTCTGCATGCAAAGCAGATGTTCTACCACGAGCTGCAGCCACCACTCCTGCCCTAGGGAGAAAATATATTTTCAGCCCCATGAAACATCTTAAAAAATGGATATTTTTTTAAAACTGAGGACCTAATATAGTCCATATCTTGGTCAATATAGTCAGAAAATAGACTATTTCACCAGCTTCAGGTTTAATCACCACCTCAGTGATGTTCACTCATAGTGCCCTATTCACTTCCTTTGTAAATGAATAGTAGCCATTCATAGCTATAGAGAAAAAGACTCTGCTCCACATGAGAATGAGCTTCAGTGAAAGCAGACTTCATCCTCCACCAGTGACACTGAGTAGTGTCATCTACAGCTACAGGATTCCTATACAGAAACAATACACAGAACCTCACTGAGAGCGAATGAGACTTTAGCTGGCAGGTTACTGTTCCCCACAACTGTTCACTCTCAGGAACCTTGCAAGCAACCCAGATATTTAATAATAATAATAATAATAATAATAATAATTATTTGAACTTTACATTCATAATTTCAGTTAAATGGCACTTTAATGAAAGTTCCTGCATTTCCTAACAGCAGAAGTTATAAATGGCCTTTATTAACAACCTCTATTCCTTGGGCTTTAGGATGGAATGCTGGAAGAACCTGAGGGTCCCAGACCCATATATTTATATTGCCAAACTTGAACATAACATGTTGAATGGTGAAATCATATAAATCACAAGATCTTCTTAGATTGGGCTAGAATACTTTGGGTCATCTCGCTCATCCTTCTATCCCAAGGCATGATCTAGTGAGGAAAAACAAGAATGTGTTGGCCCTCAACCCATTTAAACAACAGAGAGGTGCACATGGAGTTGCACCCAGAATGATCCACCAGTTGCACAGCCACACAAGCACTGTCGGCTGTGATCACACTGATTACTTCTTGGTGATGAATGTGCATATGTCTACAGAGAGCTAAGATACATAATTTCTTAATTATAAAAACAGTCAGCGCTAGACTAAGCTATCTAGCTATTTCTGACATCATTTCGTTTAGAAATTTTAAGGGAAAATCTGGACACAACTCTTGCTTTACATTCATAGAAATATGTTCTTATATATTATTTCCCTCAAATAACCCTGCCCCTTCTGGCTGGGGAAGCAGGAAAGGGTTGGTTTCCCTTTCATTTGCCTTCACACTCCCAGAAACAAGAGAGGTCCAGTATGTCAACAGCAGAAGTGGGGTTTTTTAAGTGTTTTTAAATACCTAGAGGGGGTTTTTCTTTATAGCTATAATGTTTTAAAAATTTGTATATCACTTAGACTTTGGCTAGAATCAAAGTGACATATAAATGTTGTAAAATAAGAAATAAATGAAAATAAACAAGTGGGTGGTCTTCCCTGGCATTTAGCGGAAGAGAATCAGAGAAGATTAATTGCTTGTGATAGTTTTCTTCAGTTTTTTTAAGCAAAGTAATTGGCAATGAGATGACACCTTCCTTCAGAAAAAAGAGACGTTCCTGTCATTTTCTCTTTCTGAAATGCCATATGATTTTTTGCGCTGATATTTTAACAAAAGCAAATTTGATGTTGAAATGAAATGCATGGAATTTTTGAATGTTTCTATAAATCTAGTAACTAACTCCAAGTGAAGAAACAGATCATCCCACTATTAGTAAGAAATCAGTTTAACAAAGGATGTTCAACCAGGAGCTGTAACAACATTATTTTAACACTTAGGGACTATTATTCTTGGCATTACTTTTGGAGCTATTTAATGTTTATGATTTTAATTAGCTAGGAAATTCAGAGAGGCTTCTAAGCATTTGAAATGGTTCATACATATTAAAATAACCTTCTCAAGACAGGTAACTGTACCAGCCCCCTGTGGAACTTACAATCTACAACTAGCAAAATCATTCTAGAGAACAAAATTTAGTAATTAAAGACAGGGGTCTTTATTTATGCTGCTCACAATTATCCCACTTCATTATCTGCCCAGCCCACTGACATTTTAACCCGTATCCAGGATTTGGGGGATTTCGGATGGCAACAGCACTGCAATAACTTCTTGGCTATGGTCCAAAGAACTGCTCTGGCTCGCATAAAGGGTTTTCACTAGTCCAGTGCAGTTATTTTTACTTCTTTTCTTTGACAGCTATACCATAGCACAAACTGCTATTGGAACTTCCTTCAGACATAAAAGCTGTTTGTCATCTTGCAAGGGAACTGCTGTGCAAGAGAAGCAGTCTAAAGCCTGCAGGGAAACTTTACTTGTTTGTTTTAAAACTGATATCCTGATTCAATTTTAGGAACTCAAAGTGGTTGCGACAATAACAGCATGAAACAGTAGCACAAATATGCTTCTTTGGATTCTGACTTTTTCTTCTTCTTCTGTACATATTTGCTCTTTAAATGCATCTCTAATACTATATATCCCATGAGGCATTCTGCCCTGCCTCCAAAAAAGAAAGAAAGAAAGAAATTGAGACATATAACTGTGAAGTGAGCAAATGAAAGCATTGATCTCAATATTGCTCTTTCAAGTGGAACCGGTCAAAATGCACAAAGGCAGGTGACTCTTCCAAAAAACCTGTTCCTTCACATTTAGAACAGAAATAGAAATGGAAGTCCCATGCAAAAGCCACACTAGTTTTGATGAGTAAATAAAAGTAAGAGGGGAAATGAAGAGCTGGTTTCAAAAGGTTCATTTTCCTTCTTCTGAAGGGGCTACTTCAGGTGCAATATTTTGCTGAGTAATCCCAACTCAGGGATGGGCCCTCCAGATGTCACTGAACTCCCATCTTCCCAGAGCACTGGCCATGCAAACTGGGGCTGATATGAGACACAGTCCAACATCTAGAGAGCCATAACCCAAAATGTTTTTGCCTATCATCCCACCTTCTTATCTGCTTCCTTTTTCTAGAAAGAGATCTGGGTGTTCGTTTGTAATCCTCTCTGTTGGTTTTCCTATTGTAACTGTTTCCACATGTGCCATTTCTCTCAACTTGAATTCCTTCCTTACTTCCAAGTTTCCTAATTTTATGAGCAATTTCCTAATTTTAAGGTCAGCTAAAATGTGGAGCAGCACTTCCAGTGAAGTAGCAGGCTTGCTGTCAGAGGCATGATTCACACTTAGCCCGGGCAATGCCATGGGAACAATCTCTGCAGGCCAGTTCTGACTGGGCCATCCACCACAGGGGGAATGAATTAATAATACAGGTATTTTCCACTGCTAGATTTCAGAGGTTTGCTCTTGCTTCAAGTGATATCAACTGCAAATGTATTGTTGGCATCACTGGAAAAAGAGAATTGGCTCATGTAGTCCTTTAAAGGATTCACAGAACAGCCTTTTCCTCATTCTGTGCAAAATCATGATAGATAATCTGGACTAGTTGGAGCAACGAATAGAATTTATGAACTGATCAATGTCTAGCACATTTCTTAATTCATATTAAGAAATATCAATATATTTGGAGATGTTGCTAAAGCAACTGCCTTTGTACTTCCTGCGCCTTTTGCTCTTTCTAGTGTAGGGGATACAACCCAGAGAAAAGTAAAGACAACAACCCTATACACAATTTCATAGGAGTAAGCTCCTCTGAACTCAGTGTGTGAACTCTAACATAGTGTGAGTGGGTGAACATCAGAGCCCGGTGGATCATTGGAGGAGGGGAATCTATCACTTATTGTTAGAAGTAATGGCCGTATCTTAATATGATTGCTTCTATTGCAGTAGTACACCAGAATTAAAATAGGTTCCAAATATAAATAACTGTGCCATTAATTCACAGTCTTGTTAAAAAATTAGTCTCCACATCTGCTAATTCCCCCACAGAAATGAATGTGACTTAAAAGTTTTTAGATTTGTTGAATCCTCCCACAAATAGGCAATCTTCCAATTAAATTCGCAACTGCAAATAATAATTACACATTTACAAATATATAAATACCATTATAAAAATTAGTTCTAGCCAATGTCTTTTAAAAGTTTTTGGGCAGTTAATTAAAGCCACATATACTTGCAACCAGATAGTCTTTTGGAAACTGGGTTATATGTATTCCAAACAATGCATTCTTATTCAAATTCTTATACATTTTAATAAAAAATGTTTGGATTATCTGCAACCAATCTGTTCATTCTCTTTTGTTTTATTCAGCACACTTCCTCAAGCCAGCGCATATATATGGAACTAATATGATATGTACGGTAAGGGCAATGCCTAATTGCTTTGATATAGTTATACAAGCAAATTAATTTAGTTTACAAAGTGAATTAAGAAAGATTGTTTAGATTTATCCAAACCAGTTCCCCCCTCCCCTTTATTTTATTGAAAACAGGGGAGAGACCAACAATAGGGTTGGAATGTGAATTGGTTTTAAAAAGCTGTTCAAAGCAAGGGGGTGCAAATTGATCAGGAGATTCCAGTGGAGTGCCATAGCAAGCAGAAACCTTTCTCATCTGACCTACTTCTAATCCCCAGGAAAGGGGACTGGCTTTCCCAAGCAATTTTTTCACAAGTAGATCAAAATGTAATTCATGGTTTTGTTGCTAGACTGTTGTGTTTCCTTTTCAAAGTTACAGTAGAGCCATGGCTTCCTTCCTCCAGCTTCAGCCACTCTTCTCTTGGAGTTCCTGTAGCGCACAACCTCATCTCTGCACCACGCCAATACTATTGGCTGAAAAACAGCTATTTTTCTAGAAAGAGAGGTGCCGGAACTCACCATGAACGCCTTCCTCACTCTCTTAGAATGGCAATGGTGCCCACCTGAGAGGGGCCGGAACTGAATTCCAGTGAGTTCTGGCTGAGAAAAAGCCCTGGGAAGAACTGAATTAAAGACCGTGAAAATGAGAAACTGGGAGAAGAGAACGGACAGATACTTCAGTCTTTGGCAACTGGGAGTCAGAGACATGCTTCTTTTGCCAGTGGAGGTAGGCTATACGCATCGTGGCTTGTAGCCATTGATAGCCTCTAGCTGTCTATGCACTTCTGCTTACTCTGCATCCAGTGTGTTCCCAGTGTTTGGGGAAGCAATGTACATGGGATGTTAGCCACAATCTATATTTGTCCTTTATCTATCCTATTGTTTCTTAGGAAATACTACATTTTGATGTGTTTTCCCCCAAACCAGCTTCAATACAAATTGTGAAGATTGACCTAGCTGTGTTTTAAGGTAGTAATGTAAACTCAGCCTTATTCTCCATGCGTTTGTTCAATCTCAGCTTCGTGACTCTTGTGTCCCCTTACTGCAGCTTTTGCTCATAAGGGAGTCACTCCCTTGCTCATTTTGATTGGCCTCTTCAGAACCTTTTCCAGCTCTACGGTATCCTTTTTGAGGAGAGGCAACACATGCTGTACACAGTATTCCAACTGCAGACACAGAATCATAGAATTGTAGAGTTGGACCCCAGGGGTCACCTAGTCCAACCCCCTGCTATGCAGGTATCTCAACTAAAGCATCCAGGACAGGTGGTCATCCACCCTCTGCTTAAAAACTTCCAAGAAAGGAGAGTCCATAACCTCCTGAGGGAGACCGTTCCACTGCCATTCCATAGATTTGTGTAACAGCATTGTGATATTGGCAATTTTATTTTCCGTTCCTTTTCTAATGAGCCCTAGTATTTTGCTTTTTCCACAGTCTGGAGAGTGAATTCTTGGATTCACAAATTACTGGGATGCCAAAGGCAAAAACTCATTTTAGCGGCATGTGGGAAACTGCTACCACATTATAACTGCACTAAACTCCTGGTTCTGTCCCTTGGTTGTGGGAAGCTCTCAATTTCACCCTCATGGAGGAAAACAAGGGGGCAGAAGTTGGACAGATTAAGTGACTCCACAAATGTTGTCTACGACTGAGGGCAGGCTTTCCATGGGATGCTGGATGTGTCACCTGAAAGAGAGAGAAGGAAACTAGAGGAAGAGAAAAGGAGCTATAATATCCTAGATGTGAACCCTCTTGGTCAATTTAGTTAAATATAAATACTATGTAAAATAAAAGAATTCCCTGGATGCCTAGATCCAGGTTTGGGGCAAGCACTGTTGGTGAGAAAGCCCCAGCATGGAATTAAAATCACAAAAACATACAGCAAAGTAAAGCATGGGAATACTGGCTGTTAGACTGTTAAAATATCCGCTTCTAAGTTGCTTCCAAAGTTTCCCCCTTCCCTTAGCATAGAAAGAGACCACATGTTTGGTTTACTCACAAACCCTTCAAATGTCAGATCCATGTGCTTTTCCATACAGCAGCATGAAAATTATAGCAGTATAACTTAAAGATGACTTGTTGAAGCCATGAGGTCTAAGCATGGAGCATCCAGCTTAGACCTACCTACTGGTAAAGTTCACATGGTAGAAGAACAAAGGCTTGATAACCCTTTCTCCTAAGGTGAAGGGGCGTGACCTAGCTAAGACTGGCAGGACAACTTACACTATGGTCTTAACCCCTTCATGCATTAATTATTAGCCTAAGCATGCTGGTTATTTCATAGTGGATATCCTATATACTGTAGGGTTGGGGAGATTTATGTCATGAGTTAAAGAAAAAAACCACTCCACCCTGTGTGGGCAATGAACTGTTGCCAGTGGATGGGGGAACACACAACTCAAATAGAGAGAAAAAACCTTCCAGCTCAGTATTTTACATGTTCAAACTCTACGATTCTATGATTCTATGAAAAGAGAATGTTAGAAAAGGAATAAAAGAATATAAAGGAAATGGGATAAAAATTCTAAAAGAATGGGGAAGAGATGAGTTGGGAGGAGTTCTGTTACTACTGCTTAGTGTCAAAAACACGCAGGCATTATCCAATGAGTTTCGCTAATGAACCTGTGAAATTTACACAGTGTTCACAGTAGCAGCCAGGAGGGCAGTTAGGGAAAGAATCACATTTTCCTGACATTAAAATAGTAGTGTGAGTCAGAGACAATGCAATATGCCTCCAAGAAAAGCCATTTTTAAGTTAAGAATATGTTGGCATCCTGTGTGGATTTATTGTGCACACATAGATAATCTGGAAAGACTCTGAGAATGAAAGATGGATCCTTTATTTCCATAGAACAAATACTACAGCTAGATTTAAAAAAAAGCTGAATCACATTAATTTAATGAAATGCACATTGCCATCACTGTATTAATTTGTTTCATACTTCCTGTATTATTAATAGCGGCCTTTCTTCTCCGCACAAGCAGGGTGGTCACTGTTATGCTGTTCTTGATTGTGCCTTATGAATTTTACTGTTAGACTCAACTGCTTGCAAAACGAAGGAGAGAAAGGATCAGGCAGAGCAGCAACCTTGCCCTCCTCTTGCATCTGGCAGCGTCCATCTTCAACTGCTGTTGCTGTCATCTGCTTTCTGAGGAAAGGGACAGAGCTGACTGCTGCTCCAGCTGGGAAGTATGTCCCATTTAGAGATCAGGAATAGTAGGACAGGCAAACAGGGGCCTTGAAATTGTGCATGAAGAGTTAGCACCTCAACAGCAACCTGAGCAGCCACAAAGGTCACCTTATCACAGTCTTCCCTGCTACAGTGAGATGTATTGTATTTCTATTTAAATTATAGTAATCATTTCTGAATTTGCATCTACACATATAGATTTAGATTTTCACATTTTATGCAAATATTTGTCCTTGTTTTGTATAAAATAATAATAATAATAATAATAATAATAATAATAATAATAATAATACTACTACTACACCGGCTGGCTCTTGCCCTTTTTCTTTTTTTCTTTTTTCTGCTCTAGAAGGTGTACTGGTGGGTTAAATGGCTAACATATTTTCAGCTGTGTTTTATCATCGTTTCATTTTAAGTTTGGTAGCCTATAGCAATGAAGCAGCCGTCAAGCATGGTATGTGGAAATGAAGCATGAACAACAAATATCTTAGAATAAATAAATCTCATTCTCACTTGGTTACTCTCTGATGCCCTACCTATCCCCGCCTCGCTGGGTCTGGCAGGACTATAGAATGGAATTCGTATCATGGGGGCAATACGCGCAGGATCTCCTCTGGATCACAACCCATTTGTGTACAGACTGGGGAGCGGAATACCAGAAATGGGAAAAAGAAACATTGCCTTTTATCAGTATATATTCTGGCACAATATAAATTGCACAAATTAGTCTAAGCAACAAGAAATTGTAATTCATGCTTGATCTCAGTTTGGGGAAGCAATCCAGAAGGCCCAGCCAAGCAGTCCTAGAAGTTTGGTTGTGCACACTATGCACTTAAACTTTGGGAATCAAATAAAAACAATGAATAATAACAAGGAGGGAAGACCTGCTCCCTGCTGCAAGGCCCATCTCCCCCTGGCCTCGGGGGCAGGGCCCACACTTACCCGGAACAGCTGGGAGGCTCCTGAGAGGCCACTGGGAAATTGCTGCTGCCGAAAATGCTTTTAAATGTTTTTAAATAGTTTTTAATCTGTGGTGTTTTAAATGCTTGTTGTTTTGTTGTTTTTATTTTGCTCTGTTGGGGATGGGATAAATGTTTAGTTGGGGCTGGGGATTAGTTTAATTTTAGTATAAATGTAACTTTTTAAAAATTAGTTTCTACTAGGGCTTTTTTTCTGGGGGGACGCAGGGGTATGCATTATTGGGATTTCAGCTCCGGTCGTCCAAGCTGATAAGCCTCATCTTCCTTCGAGCCCACCCAGCAGAGCATCAAAACAACACCACAGCGGAAGGATGAGATAGTATGGGCTACATTGCTATGCTTTATTACTAAGCTATGCAGAGAGCAAAGAAATATACATCTCCTCTCTATGAGAAGCAGAGAGCAACTGAACAAAGAAAACGAAAGAAGAAAGGAAACAGAATCATAGAATCATAGAGTTGGAAGAGACCACAAGGACCATCGAGTCCAACCCCCTGCCAAGCAGGAAACATCATCAGAGCACTCCTGACATATGGTTGTCAAGCCTCTGCTTAAAGACCTCCAAAGAAGGAGACTCCACCACACTCCTTGGCAGCAAATTCCACTGTCGAACAGCTCTTACTGTCAGGAAGTTCTTCCTAATGTTTAGGTGGAATCTTCTTTCTTGTAGTTTGGATCCATTGCTCCATGTCCGCTTCTCTGGAGCAGCAGAAAACAACCTTTCTCCCTCCTCTATGTGACATCCTTTTATATATTTGAACATGGCTATCATATCACCCCTTAACCTCCTCTTCTCCAGGCTAAACATGCCCAGCTCCCTTAGCCGTTCCTCATAAGGCATCGTTTCCAGGCCTTTGACCATTTTGGTTGCCCTCCTCTGGAAACCAGTAACGTCACATCCTGTCTCCCTTTCCCATAAGACTTCCAACAGCCTGGACCGTGGAATGTAAACACAGTCCTGTGACTTGCAGCAGCTGCACAGTGATAAGAACAGAAACTAACATGCATACCGCTAAACATTTTGTGAATCTAAGTTTGGCCTCTTTGAAGGGCAGTATTTCAATATGAGTAGGAAAATGAGAGGACCCCCTAAACATTTTTTTTAAAAAAAGAAATCACTGGTTTCTACTGTTTTATTGTATAGTTTGCATTTTGTTCTTAAGGGGAGAGGGTCAGGGCTGCCTGAGAGTGGGCCCCAGTCAACAGAATGGCTGGGTCATGTTCCACAGGGGAGGATGCACTGGAACACCCAATCTCAGTGATCACGGGCAGCAGGAGGAGCTACGCTAAGACCAAACCATGTCATTACCAAGGAAACAGGTTTAGTCGTTGTTTGAGGACTATCCCTGCCTCCGGGTCTGGTCTTGACAGGAAGGATACTGGAATCAGCAAGGGAGACCCACATGACCTGAAGGTGCTGCTGTGCAATGCCAGGTCAATGATTCATAAGACTGCTGCCATCCATCACTTGATTGTGGATGGAGGACTTGACCTGGCATGTGTAACAGAGACTTGGTTGGATGAAGCAGATGGACCTGCCCTTGCCGCTGCTTGTCCACCAGGTTTCTCTTACACATAGCAACCCAGGTCGTGTGGGTGGGGAGGGGGAGGTTGCAGTGATTTTTAGGAAATCATTAGCTTACACCAGGCATCCTATTGGGAAGACCCAGTTTTCTGAGTGCATGTTCTGGAAGTTGGGCAATGGGGGCCTTTTGGTGTAGCAACCTCCCCACTGCACCAAGGATTCCCTGCCCAAGCTGCTTCAGTTGCAGCGGATATTCTCCTGGAGACACCTAGTTTGGTTGTCCTGGGGGATTTTAACATCCACGCCAACAAGAACTTACAAGGGGACGCTTGGGACTTCGTGGAAAGCATGGTCTCCATGGGGCTGTCCCTGAATAAGTTTGACCCAACTCATAGTTGCAGACATGAGTGTCCTGGTGTTCACCTCTATGGATGTTGGTGATCTGACACTAAGTAAAAGTGAAACAAAAGAAGTGCCATGGTCAGATCACTTCCTGGTGCAACTTGACTTCTCTGCGACCCTTCGCCTCTGCAAGTGGGACTGATTTGGATGATCTGCCCCTGCCACTTAATAGATTCAAATGATTTCCAGAGAGTGGCAGGGGATGTTTTATCTCATGTTGATGGCCTTTCAGCTGATTCCAAATAGAAGCAAAGGTTTTTGAGCCCCTCCTCTTTGCCATATGGTACGTGAGACCAAGGCCCACTTGGGTTCATTCCAGCATGGTCATACCAAACTCAGCTATGGTTTAGTGTGTCCAGAGGCACGGGATTGCCCCCAAGATGGGGGGGTGGCGCTTGTGACATCATGTGTGTTGCGAAATGCAGAAGGCTGAGCACTCTGGAGGAGCAGGCCATTGGACCTGCCACTGAACACCACATGTCTTCAGCCCCCTAGAGTTGGCAAGACATGTGAACCAGCTCCCTGCTAAAGGAAGGAAGGAAGGAAGGAAGGAAGGAAGGAAGGAAGGAAGGGAGTCTAGGTAACTGCTTTGCATAATATTTGTTGCAGCAAGCAGCTTCTGGAAAGAGGAGACAAGACTGGTAAAAGCCTAAAAGAAGCTTGCTTCCTTGCTTGCTTGCTTGCACCTTGGAGTGGCTTAGACAGAGCAGCAGGGACCCACTGAACTTGGGCTGCTGAAGGTCTATAGGATCCTGTGTCCTTGTCACCATGTTTCAGCTTTCAGGGGACCTGAGGGTGAGGGACAATTGTTTACGTATATATAGTGAGTTCATTTGTTATCATGGACTTCCTGGCTCTCAAATCTCTCTCTCTCTCTCTCTCTCTCTCTCTCTCTCTCTCTCTCCTTCCTTCCTTCCTTCCTTCATAGCATTACAGTACACTAGAGGTTATCATGTTAGTTTTGTGCAGTTCCGTGATGGCAATGTTTAGAAACAAAATTGGGAAAAATCTAAAAGGAGAAACTCTTGTCTCCCAAATCTGGAACAATGCGGAACATGACTTCACCTTGGGCCCAGTGAGCAACACAACTGTTTTCCATTCCTTTTAAGAAGAATAAAATGTGTGAACAACTTAGTAATTAAGCCATGAATTTTATATGGAGGTAAATGTGTCATCATAGCCATAAAATAAGTGGAACACTCAACTGATTGTGGAGTAGTTGGTTTCTTTTAAGTTGAGAACCACCAGCATTTCTATAAAATATAAATAAGAAAAATTAACCATAGTAATTGCTGGAGATGTAGGACAACAAAAGTATATTCTAAAAATTACAGAGCTTTTACATTGTGTAATGGAAGTGGGTCTTGCAACAAAATGTGGCAGCATGTGGGGTTTTTTAGAGTTTCAGCCAGACAGCTATGCCTTTTCCTAGGATGCTTTATTTTAGTTTTCCTCCAGGGTTTGCTCAGTCCTCAGTTAGTTGTTGGGGTCTCCCCAAAGAATGGGCAAATATGTTGATTTTGATTTTTGTCCATCTCTTGTTTTTCCAGTCTTCAGTTCAGTTCTCCATATTTCCACATCAGTTTGCTTTTTTTTTTTTACAAATCAACCAAGTTCTCATGAAAATTTGTCAGCATTTTTGTGTAAGTTTATCCTGTTATACACATTTTTATGTGCAATTGTGCCTAATATCGACATTATTGTATAGAAAAACAGGAAAGAATGGTGCATAAGAAATCAATTTCAGCAAAGATTCAGGAATCCACTCTTAAGATAATTTTTAAGTGGTACTATACACTAGCGATCCTATCATATATAAATCTCATTTGCTTCCTAAAACAATGGCACATACAACAACCACAACCACAACAACCACAACAACCAACAACAACAACATAAAGGTACATCTTTTCACTTATGGTGGGAGTGTCAGAGCGTGATTATTGCAAAATGAGCTGTTTGGCAAGTGCTAGTGATAGTAATAAGACCAGTTTGAGCACATGCTTAATTCAATGCTTAATTGAAACAACAACAACAACAGCAACAACCTTTATTGCGGTCCAACAACCCATAGCATAGATTCAGAATAAAATATAGATTCATACAGACAACCCCCCAGGGAAGGGAGACCAAAGTGTTATTTGTTTAGTCATGGGTATGTTGATCTTTGATTCGTATGACTACTGAAAGAAACTTTGCCACAGCCACTGTAATATCATTGGACTTGTCGTCCAGAAGATATTTGATATAGTAGGCTTCAGACTGACCCAGCCAATAATTGAAATAAATGATTGGCTGGATTGTGCCAGTAATAATTTGAAGCATTTATATAGTCTGTTTCAAGTGTCAAAGTACTTCACATACATTATTGCAAACCATGTCAAAGTCACATTTTGGTCCACCATCTTGAATAAAAATGGTGCCCAGCATTGAAAGGCTGTTGGTCCTACCTCAGGAACCCTCATGCTGAGTTTGGAATGATGTCTCAAGAGGTGGCTGAACCTCTGCTAAAGAATGGGCAAAATCACACCAAAATCATGTTTCAGTCTGGCATTTTGATTCAGCATTCCACCTGGCACCCAAGCATTGGTGTGGCTCCCACCTTGGAACTCCCATGCCATGATTGCAAACAAAATCTCAAGAAGCAGCCAAGCTTATGCCAAAGGATGGTCCAAGTCACACCAAGGTGACATTTTAGTCCACCATCTTGATTCAAAATGGTGTCCAGTGCACCTAAAGTGATGAAGTCCACCACCCTCACTTTTGGAAGCCTGGTGATGAGTTTGGCAATAATATCTCAAGAGGCAGCCAAACCAAGAAGACAGATGGATGGACAAATAGAAAAACCAATTTCCAAAATATATAGTAGGTTTTATTTTTACATTGCTCTGCTGTATCTGGATTTATTGCCATCGTATTGTTTTACTGTCTGATTTTGTGAACTGCTTGAGAGCCTACACTGAAGAGGAGCCAATAAGTATTTCAAATATATAGTCATGTCACAAAATTGGAGGTACTGCAAATCAGCTTCAGGCAAAACAAAAAGAGAAACGGAGCCATAGGGCCAATTTAATCCCTGCCTGCTCCTCCATCCCACCAAGCAGCTGATAATGCAGTTGTGCAGCTACTGAACGTGTCAACAGTTTGGCTATGATGTCAGCAATCTTACAACAGCTCTGAAGGCCTGAGGCTGGGGAATAGCCAAGTTCAAAGATGAGGTGAGATCTGAACCAGAAATTTCCCAGATTACACATTTAACCACATCAATTCCATATAAGAAATATATTGTTGCCGTTGTTACGATTACTGGAAACAGAGCTTTGTCATTATTAAAACGTGTTACAAAGTAATCCTAAACCCCAACAGGATAGTAGTCGGGGGAGTGAAGCCCTGCCGCTTGTGCCATCCAGGGTACAAAGGTCTGGGGTAGGTTTTTCTTCTTCTTTTTAACTACAACAGTTCCTCAGGGAATTTGTGCTGCTGCCCCATCTCAAAGCACTCAGTTTCAGGACTTTTCTGCAGGCTGCCATGGGCACATGAAATGCCAGCTGTAGCTTTCTGCCCCACCGGGTGCAGTGGCAGAGACCTTCACATTCATTTATTTCATAAAACTTATACGCCGCTTGATTGTCAAAATAAAAATAAAAAACACCTCATAGCAGTTTACAAAAAGATTAAACAATAAAATAGAGAAAAAAGTGCAGCCACACTTTAAAGCATACAAAAGTTAAAATACTAAAACAGATTAAAATTACCTCCACTTTCTATGCATCTGGGTAGGCTGGTCTAAACAAGAATGTTTTTAGCAGGTGCCGAAAAGAGTCCTGTGAAGGCGCCTCTCAGTGCCGTCTAGCAGAGCATCCCCTCTGCATTAACCGCCTGTATTGGCACAGACTGTGGGTTAAGATTACGCTGCATGTCACCTTTCCACAGGAAAGCTATGCTCAAAGCAGCTAAGAATATAAAATCACATGGACTTAATTTTTAACAGTGTGTTAAATTTAGTTAGGTACTGTACAACAAACTTCCAATATATTCCCTGTAGTGCTTGGTCATCGCATAAATCCCATATTATATTTTGTTTCATCCATATATTCATAACATTGGTTAATTGTAATCAGCAATATGGTGTGTGTGCTGTCCCAAAATTTGCACAATCTGCCCTAAATAAATTACAAACTTTGCCCCATTATACAAATTATTAATTGCATGCAAATCATCTGAATTTAAACTCTAATGTTGTAATAGTCTGGTTGGTATTTTCCTTTCTTTATTGTCCACAACAATACACAATTTCTATAGAAAGTAAAACTAGTAGAGATAGTAAAAGCGAATGAGAAATGTTTGCACTGTTCCCCCTGCCTTTCATTTTAAATTAATATAAATGTTTGAATGTGTCATAAATTTAAGTTGCAGCTAAATTGCTGCCAAGGTTGAGGCACATCTCATAGCTGTGCTTGATTCCAGTCTCGAAGCAGAATCAAAACCAGTTGTTGAATCCGCCTGCTGAAAGAGGCCGGGGAAATGATGTCATGCTTGTGAAATATGCTATTTTGATCAAATCCAATTAGCACCGCAGGTTGCTCTGAAGCATGTTCAGAGTAGATTGGCTGGAAGAAAACGCCACCAAGAAATGCAGCAAGACACGGTGGGGTCCCTCTTGAGCAGACAGCAGCAGAGTAATTGTAACAGCAGGGGGCTCACTTTCCCTTTTGGCAGCTTTGCAACCCATGAAATTGCTTTTATTTTGCAATAAAGAATCTAAAGCAAACATTTCTGTACCTGAGTATTTCCTTTTTGTTGCTGTTTATTTCAAAGTAAATATTTCCTAAAATATCACAAAACAGAGCAAACAAAAAAACACCTGTGGAATAGATTAATAGCATTTTATTTTTGAACCGAATTAATGTTAATTTAAATTATGTGCTGATCAGAATATAAACACTACTTTGCTGGTCCATCTAGACTAGCATTCAACAGTAACCAATCAGATGCTTCTGGGAAGTCCACAAGCAGGTTGTGAACCAGACCCTAATCTCTGCGGCCCACTACTCAAGAGGAAACATCTCCTGAAGGTTCCACTGAGTCATCATGGTGAATAATAACGAATAAGCCTATCCTCCATTGATTTGCCTAAGCTTTTTTTAAAGCTAGTGGCCATCACGTTTTGTGGTAGTCAATTCCTAAATCAATTTCATGGGTGACTATATGCAGGGCCGTCCTCCCCATGAGGCAAGGTGAGGCAGTTGCCACAGGTGGCAGAATCCACAGGGGCAGCTGATCCTGCTGTAGAGCTTTATTCCTCCCTTGTCCCTGATGTAGATCTTCACCCACCCCTTCTTCCCTGGCAGGGTGGCGTGGACACCATTTGGTGGTTCACCTCAGCTACCAAAAATATAGAAGTCCTTGTGCAGAGCTTCTGGTGATGGGGCGAATCAGGTGTAGCCAACCCTCATGTTCATTCATTCTTATGTTCACCTTTAAAGCTACAAATCATTCCAAGGAGGCTTCCAAGAGCAAGTAACATAAAGATACATTAATAAAATCCCATTACCCATGTTTGGCCTGTTAGTCAGGTTAGAAACCCTGAATGACCACAAATTCTGCCTTCATGTTGGAAATCCTAGACACAAGGAAGGCAGCTCTCTTCAGGCAAACAGATTGTGCGCTGGCGAGAGGGCAGGCAACATCGGGGTGGGGGTAGCATTGCGTAACCATTAAACGTAAACGAAAATGGTTATCTTGTGGCCCTTTAGATTCATAAGTCACAGGTTTGTTTCTTGAGTATGTATGACACTGTACAACAGAGAAGTAATATAAAGCGTGCATGGCATGATCAATTTCTAGTTAAAGTTAAGCACTTTTAAGTCTGAGATTCATAGAATTGTTGAGTTGGAAGGGACCCTGAGGATCATCTAGTCCAACCTCCTGCTAATGTAAATGGGAAAGAGGTACCAGCCCTCTGTCCCAATTGCTCCAAAATTCAGCCTAAAGTCAATCTGGCTTTTTCTCACTGAAGAACCACAGCAATTCCTGCTCCAAATTCAAAAACTACATGAGGGGAAAAAATGCCACATGGAAAGTTCCTCAACTCTTAATTCCACCAGACTTCAAGTCAGATAGAGAAAGTTTCAAAGAGGTTAAAGTAAGCGAGGCAAGGGAATGTGGAACAAAATACTGTGGAATAATTTTTAAAAGCATCTCAGCTAAACAGAGAGGCACTGGACCTTCCAACGCACCAGTTTTCACAAAGTTGTGGTGCGCCTGCTATGACCTCAGACTTATTGCTGTAGGGATTCAAGGTAGTAAAAAGGCTCAAGTGCCACCACGTCCATCATGTCTCTGATTCTTCCATCCTTTCTTGCCTGCCCTTATAGGCAGAAGAAAAATCCAGTGATATATTAGATTAATGGTTGTTACAGAGACTCCTCATGCTTTCGCTCCAATGCACATTTCAGCCCAGATTGATATTTAATCTGGCGTGATCAAGTGTGGGTGGGGTGACACTGGATGATTAGAGAACCCATTGGGATTTGAAATCAGCTCAGTGGTGACTCCAATTTCTGGGGTGAGATCTGCCATGGAGGGGGTATCCTATGGCATTACACAAGGTGATACACCTTTAAAAATTATATCCTGCTTTTCACCATCTAGGTCTCAAAGCAGCTTACAACCATAAAAATATACAATGTACAAAATTTGCAACATAGATTAAACCTCAAAAATGTAAAACCCCAGAAATTTAAACAAAGAAGATCAGAAAAAAGTTAAACCCAGGAACATTCATGAAGTAAAAAACCCCTGAAATTAAATGGCTTTAACCAAGTGTCTGAAGCTCAATAGGGACAGTGCCTGCCTGCCTTCTATGGGAGGGAAGTCCACAGAGTTCAGCCCACAAAACTAAAGCCATGAATCGTTATTGACATGAGTCATACTTCTGGTCCACAGAGAGCCGCTAACAGTGGTCCCCTTTCCCTTTAAAGCTGACTATTAAAGACAGTAAGGTGCAACCCCGCAAACCCTACGTTCCATGTTATTGCTTTCAATGAGAACTATTCACAACTAACACTTGCCATATTGTGCCAAAAACCTTTCTCTGTTTAAGCACAATCACTTTATGCTTTTTATGATTTCCTTACGACATTTATTAAGTAAGCTTGGAGCTGTTGATGTTTTCTATTTTACTCTTTCATCTGTGTCTCTGTGCTCATTTTTCAAGCTTAGTGGGGGAAATGGCAACACTTTTGCCCCATGCCTTGTTTCAATATGTGGCATGATTGTGGAAGCTGCTTCCTTATATGAGGAAGCCTGATGAAATTTCAAATCATTCTAGTCAGCCAGATAAACTAAACCAGGCTTCCACAGCTTGAGCTAAACACAACCGAACAACAGAGTCCACCAGAGACCAAGTATGCATCCTGCTTTGGCTGTTGCCTGTAAAACATGGGACTGTCAAACACCTGGCAGACCACTGCAGACAGATGACGGGCTATGCTTGGCTTGGTGGTTCATAAGTTGTGTGGGCCTGAGCAAAATTAATCCTGTGGTCTGCCATCATGTGCTGCCCAGGCACTCCTTGAGATGTGCAATATATCAGTCTTAAGCCTAAACTTTACAGGGCTCTGATATACTGCCACATTCTTTTCAATATCAGGAAATGCTATATAACCAGTATAGATGAATGGAATGTTCCCGAGTATTGGAGATATTGTGGTTGTAAATCTGTGCCTGTGCACAGAGGCCATTGCTTACCTGAACTGCACCGAACTGTGAACATGTGAGCAGTGCCCGATTTAGGACAGTGCAGGTGGTCCCCAAGGGAGCACAAAATTGAGAAGGACCATAACTGACAAGATCCGTTTGGGGGTGCCAAATTTTGGTCTTGCACAGGGCAACATAGTACAAAAGATGACCAAAGACTGCCCCAGATGTGCGGGGGATTCTGGGGAGGTTCTGGAAGTCCTGAACTGATGTCTGAGAGCACTTTTGGATTGGATGAGGGCAAGGAAGCGAAAGCTATAATTCAGGTCAGAGAGAGGTACTGTAGGAAGGGACTCTGGTGAGGACATCCTCATCCTGTTCTGGAAGGGACTGTGCTCCCCCCAAAGCAGGAGCCCTGTCTACTACCTGGGACAATGTGAGAACCAAATGAGCATATAGCATAGCCAGCCTTGACCATTCAGATCACCTGTTAGCCTCCATCCATCCTTCCTATCTCTAAAACAGGCTCCACTCTGTGAGAGAGGATGCTCAGGGGCGATCATGTCAAAGCCGTGGTCATTTCTCCATTCCTGAGATCCACCAGGGCTTGAACATTATTACCATGTGTGCAGCCCTGCCTCTGGATGTGGGCCTATGTATTTTATAAACAACAATATAAACTCCTACCCACTCAAACCTCTCTTGTATCTGCGATACATTGACGATATTTTTATCATCTGGACACATGGTCAACAGACCCTGGACACCTTTCACCAGAAATTTAATGATTTTCACCCCACAATCAACCTTACAATGAATCAATCTATGCAAGAAATACATTTTTTGGACACTAATATAAAAATACAGGATGGGCGCATGGACACCACCTTATACCGTAAACCAACTGACCGACAAACATATCTACATGCCTCTAGCTACCATCCCAAACATACCAAACAGTCCATTGTATATAGCCAGGCACTACGTTACAGCCGCATCTGTTCCAATTCTACAGACAGAGACTCTCACCTAAGAGATCTACAACAAACCTTTTCAGAACTAAAATACCCAGCAGATGAAGTTAGACAACAGATCAACAGAGCCAGACTTATACCCAGAGAGAACTTGCTGCAAGACAGACCCAAAAAAGAAAATAACAGAACACCTCTAGTCATCACATACAGCTCCCAAGTTAAAACAGTACAACGCATCATCAGAGATCTACAACCTCTCCTGGACAATGACAGTTCTCTTTCTCAAGCTCTGGGAGGAAGACCTTTCATTGCCTACAGACAGCCACCCAATCTTAAACAACTCCTAACCCACAATAATACTACAACCAGACTTAACACGGACACTGGCACCAGAGCCTGCAATAAACCCAGATGCCAACTTTGCTGCCACATACACCCGGACAACACCATTACTGGCCCCAACAACATCACACATACCATCTCGGGACTATTCAATTGCTCATCATCTAACATTGTGTATGGCATCAAATGCCAACAGTGTCCTTCAGCTCTCTATATTGGACAAACAGGCCAAACCTTACGCCAAAGAATAAATGGACATAAATCTGACATCAAGAATCACAAAACAGAGAAACCAGTAGGAGAACACTTTAATCTCCCAGGACATTCTATACAAGATCTCAAAGTAGCTGTTTTACTACAAAGGAATTTCAGAAATAGACTGGAAAGAGAAGCTGCTGAATTGCAACTCATTACCAAACTTAAAACCATGGAGAAACCTGGTTTGAACAAAGACATTGGATTCTTATCCCATTATACATGACTAAGCCATTTCTCACCTTCTCACCCCTTGCCTTTTCCTGTAAGACCCATTACAGTCGTTAAGAGTCGTCAGCAGGCTCATCCCAGCTATCTGCCAATCTCCCATTCCCACCACCCTTCTGAGTAATACCCCTCCCCACCTTCTCACTATATAGAAGGATCTGGCAACTTCTGTTTCAGTGTATCTGAAGAAGTGTGCTTGCACACGAAAGCTCATACCAAGAACTAACTTAGTTGGTCTTAAAGGTGCTACTGGAAGGATTTTTTTTATTTTAACAATATACATGCAATGGCAAATCACTGTTATGTCCTGATATGTTGTTGTTTAGTTGTTTAATTGTGTCCTGATATAGGGAGGGTCTTTTTCTAGTACGCCTTTTTATCCACCTTTCCTTCTTAAGGAAGTGGTTCTGCTGACAGATAAACAAGCTTTCTATCAGAAAACTTGCTTACCTGTGCAGTAGCTGTTTCATCTCTTTATCAGCATTACAAGAATGGCTGTTTTGCTTTGTCCCCAAATGGAGAAGGAGGTAAAATTACTAAGCTGCAAATGTGTGTGCCTGTTTGCAGAGTCTTACCATGGAAACTGATATCTCTCTAAAATGCTCCCCTTCATTCCAATGTCACTTCAGAGAGGACAGGCTAAAAGGATTATTTGCCTGCTCCTGACCTACCCTCATTGTCTGAACAAGCAAAACGATTGAATGAATGGTGTAATTTAACCTCTGAGGAGATAACAGAATGAAATGTGCCCACCAACATTTGTTATTAGCATTTCCCATGAAGTGTCTGGGATGGTTTCAAGGGGCCTGAGTCACAGATGGATATCAGGAACTCTCATAACTGTGGCCTGTTCTTGCCACTGAAATATAGGCGCATTGCTGTAGGATCAAGCTGCCTAATATACGGGACAGGAATACGAGATATCAATGCTTTTAATCCTGAAAACATTCCGATTCTGAGATGACGAGGCAACATTACTGGATTTCCATTTGTATTTGCTAAACAAATGGAAAATGATAGGTTATTGGGCATTATATGCTAGACTGATTGGCAGATGGGACCAATCACAAAATGCCAGATCCACCACCTTCATTTGTTAGGTGAGCAAACCCTCCACAGAGTCTGTGTAATGGAGACAGGTCCTGCATGATGGGCAGGCACACACTGCAATGGAAGACTGCTCCATGTTGGCTGACCTTATGGAGCAAACGTACAAAACCAGAAAGCCCAGGGAGAATTCTGCCAGAGCAGAGCAGCCCTAAGTGCATTAGAAACTGCTTAGATGAGTGTGCTTTTGAGTTTATTTACTGAGCTATTTCTAGAATATACATCCCTTCAAGAACAGGTTCATAGCAGCTAGCAGATATAATGACTCATAATAATAACCTCAGTGGTTTGGAGCACCACCTTAGGTTTATGTGCTAGTTGTGTCCCCTCCTGGACCAAAATAGTATGGCCATGGTTATTCATGCTCTTGTAACTTCCTTATAGGATTAATATATTGTACATGCAGCTGCTTTTGAAGCTGGTTTGGAAACTGCAGTAAGTTCAAAACACAGTCATTGCATAGCAACTGAGATCATATTTCAGCTGTACTGAAACAGCTTCACCAACTCCCTGTCCCTTTCAGAGCTCAATGAACTTTGCTGATGCTTACCTACAAAACCCTTCATGGCTTAGGGCCAAGGTATTTGTCAGATCATCTACACCAGAGGTTTTCGACCTTTTTGAGTCCGTGGCTCCCTTGACCAACTACCTTCTTTCTGTGGCACCCCTGTGGGGCTCAGGGGCCCAGTTATGTCCCCCCTTGCCTGCAGAGCTGGCAGCCTCTCACCCTTTTTCAAACCCTCTCCCTTGTGGAGTCTTCGCTCAGCCTCCTGTTTTCTCCCTTTGCCGTGGGAGCCCTCTGGGCAGCCGCAGCTGCCACCCCTGGTCTCTGAGCTGCCCCTCCACCCCAAAGAGAGGTGCCTCCCCACACCGCCCCACAGAGGCCTGGGAAGCACCCCCTGGCCAGCCCCACCCAGAGGCACCATTCGCCTGGGGAGCTTGTAGCCAGGGTTGCTGCAACAAACAGCTGTGCAAGCCTTTGGGAGACAGATGTGGGAGGGCATCAGAGGACGGAGGGAAGGAAAGAGGGACAGAGGCCAGTGCTGCCCACAGCACCCCTGACCATCATTCAAGGCACCCCAGGGTGCCAAGGCACACTGGCTGAAAACCACACCCATAACTGATCTACCTGATCACTGAGATCATTATCTGAAACCCCTGCAATCTGAGGAAGGGAGGGTGGCAACCAGAAGAGAATATCTTTGGTTGTACTACCATGCCTTTAGAACAGGCATAGGCAAACTTGGCCCTCCAGATGTTTTGGGACTACAACTCCCATCATCCCTGACCACTGGTCCTTTTAGCTAAGGATGGTAGGAGCTGTAGTCCCAAAACATCTGGAGGGCCAAATTTGCCTATGCCTGCTTTAGAATGTTTCCCCAGGGAAATTGGAGAAATGTAGGTATTTCTCAGGTGAATTCTATTAGATGATACATCAACCAGGAAGACTGGGTTTTTATTTTGTACACACATGTGGTGTGTGCTATTATGCTCTATTATCAGAATGCCATTATTTGCTGTGAATTCAAAGGTTTGGTATTTCTTAACAGTGCACCACTTCTTACCACTTTGATGGTATCTGTCTCTCAGAAGAGACAATGGAGTGCACCTCTGAGGGTGAAGCCAAATCACTGGAGAATCACAGCGCCTCCCTCTCCTGTGGCTGCAGAGATTGGTAACTTGTAACTGCTGCCTCCCACAATGTTTTTGCCATGTTAGCAGCACCAAAGTGGCCTCTCTGGGGCACAAGCCTGGGCAGTATGTATGGAAGTACTGGGCTGATCAGACAACCCCTCCCTCTTGGCCCTGCTGATGTGCTCCAAAGAAAAGCAGAGCAAGACGTTTGGCACCAGCTTGGCTGCAGGAGTTGCCAGAAGGAGGCGTACAAGACATATTACCATTGCTTAGGGGTCTTTGAGCTGACCTGCCAGTTTCATCTTCAGGTACAAGTTTCCTTGTGTACAAATGGCTAAACATCAGGAAGAACTTTCTGGCAGTTGCAGCTGTTTCACAATGGAATTGACTCCTTTGGGAGGTTGTGGACTCTCCTTCGTTGGAGGTTTTTAAGCAGAGGCTGGATGGCCCTCTGTCATGGATGCTTTAGTTGAGATTCCTGCATTGCAAGGGGTTGGACTAGATGACCCTGGGGGTCCCTTCCAACCCTACAATTCTATAATTCTATGAAATACAGATTTGCTTTTTGAAAACTCTCCCCACTGACAAAAGGACCAAGCATTTTTTTTAATTTGACTGATCAGTGGTTTGCTTCTTTGGCAGCCGAAAAGGTTACAGAAAAAAACAGAGCAAGCCGCAGCACATCACTGTCTTGGATTCTAGCCTAAATTTTGCATTTTACATTTAGAACTGAAGTTTGCAGGCTACATATCAGAAACAGCATGTTTCTAGGTAATTAGTGTTTAGAATCAGTTTGTGAAGCTAAAGCGGATCCAGATTGCAGTAAGCTATAGAAAAAGAAAAAGAAAAGTTTTGTGTGTACATGTATGTGGATGCCGTCATGTACAATCGCCAAGTTAACATCTGCAAGTAATACATGCTCTGCTAAGAGCCATAATATTGTCATGGTTGTGGCCCATTCACTAAAAATCATATGTGTTTTAAGCTTTGCATTGTTTTGCATAAAAATCTTTCTTAGGGCTAGAATCATAAAATCATAGACTTGTAGAGTTGAAAGGTGTGGGATGTATTCTTACTAGAACAGTCAACATTTTCCTAAAACAATATAGCCTCTCCTGCCTTCCTTAAGATTCCCATGGAAGGGACCATGAGGGTCATCTAGTCCAACCCCCTACAACGCAGGACTCTTTTGCCCGACATGGGGCTTGAACCCACAACCCTGAGATTAAGAGTTTTACACAAATAGGGGCACAAGCTGCAACTTTCCACAGCTCTCCATACCTGCAAGTATGCCTGCTATCCTATTTCCTCTGTTCTTCCAAACCAAAATGTGGGCAGTAATAAGATGGGAAACATGTGGCTCTCCAGATATTGCCAGACTCCATTTGTCCCAGCCAGTATGGCCAAATGGTCAAGAATGGAGGGAGCTGTAGTCCAGCAGTACCTGGGAAGCCACTGGGTCACTGGCTACCTCACCCATGCAATATATAGGGTAGGTGAGAGTGCCTTTTAATCCTCTAGCCTAGGAACATTTTTCTATGACCCCCCCCCCAATCCCTGTGTTGTGATTTTGCTGTCTTATAGTTCGTTTGCTGATTGATCTATGACATTTTATTGTGCTCCATTATTTATTTGGTTGTGTTGATAATGCAAGTCATCACTTTGGGGGCAATGATATGGAAATAAATTGCAACAATAAATAAATAAATAAATAAGAACAAAGCTACTTGGTATGTTCTTTATTATGACTTTAGTTGGGAAAGGTCAACATTTAATCACTAAAATAAGTGAAACAATTTCACAATTCCTCCTGTAGTTATAAATGCAAAATAGCTTGTTAGAAACAATAATTTAACTCAAACATTTCACTGCATTCAGTGACGTCTGTGAACACCTACAAATCTAACCCAAAATTTATCAGTTCTATGCTGTCTGGAATGTGTGTTTCGCTGTAGGGCTCACAACAGGCATAAAATTGGGTCTTTGTGTATGCTTTGGTTCCAAAGGAGTTCAGAGAAGCTGTAAAATGTGATATGGTCTGCACAATTCTGCTTTCCAAAAAATCTCAGCTTCTCTTTTTCTTTTCTTTTCTTTCTCTTTCCCTCCCGCTCCAGTCCCTTTCTTCCCTTTACTCCCCCTTCTCTATCCTTTCCTTCAAGCTTTTATGGCTATGAAGATATACTTGAAGCTGTGTGGGTAAAAAGCTGAGGACCCAGGAGGGGCTTCGGTGCTCTCTAGAGCTCCTTAACTCTCCCCATGACTTACTGAAGCAGAATAAACTGTGCAGATAGTAAGGAGGCAGTTATCTTTTTTTGTTGAAGAGTTTAGATTACCTTCTTGCAGATTTCTTACTTATTAAGTGCAGTATGCATACACTTCATTTCATAGCCTGATATTTAACTTTGTAAGATATTGAAGAACATGGGCGTAGCAAGGGTGTTTGTTAGGGGGGCAGGCCTTTTGTTGGGGGGGGCAGAACCTCTGCAGATCAGAGCAGATCCACTGAAATTAATTAACATGACAAACTTAGGTTCATTAATTTCAGTGTGTTTGCTCTGAGTATTACTTACTTGAATACAACTCTTTGAGTTAAGAAGATCTGTGTGACTTTGCACTTAGGATTTTATTTTCTAAATCTACCGACGTATTTTCGTGAGTTGATAGGGAAAGGTTTAGGGGTGGCCTATTAAGAGCCCTGACAGCAAGTTTCAGAGGGGCCGAAGTTGTGCTAAAGGATTAAATAAATGGCTGTCAGTATTCTCACTTTGCGGAGATGAAAGCCTTAAAAGGTCAAAGGCAGTATTCCACAGTAAAAGTGCCTTTCCCCAAACCATCCAAAATTCCAGAACTGGAAGTGATAAAGATGCAGCCCAATTTCTCCAAAGTGCATACTTTTTTTATAAATGCATTTTAAGAGCACATTTTAAAAAAATGGAAACAGCAACTGCTAGGAAGGACTAACAATTTTTGAGATCACAGTAATTTATCTTTTTACAAAAATGTTTTACCCATCTTTCTCCTGCTCCGGCCATAATGAAAATTGTTCCTTTGTAATGTTCCTGTTTGCACTGGGAGGAAATCAACCACTGACAACAAGGAAGTGATATTTCAGTAGCATTATTCATTTAAATATCATCATCAATAATAATTGATAGTACTATCCCCCATGAATTTTTCTAATACCCCTTTACAGGCATCTACAGTGGTGACCATCAGTAAATTCCATATATTAATTACATGTTATGTGAAGAAGTACTTCTTGTTGTGTGCCCTGGATGTACCAATTGGTGATTGTGAATTCTACCAGGGTTAAGTTTTTTTGGGGGCGGAGGGGGGGACATGTGTGTATCTACTTTCTGCAGACCATGCATAATGTCATAAATTGTATCATGTTCCCCTTAGTGGGTTTTTCCCCCTTCAAAACTAAAAAGCCTTGCCTCCTATAAAGAAGTGTTTAGATTTGCCCTTCCCCACTACGACTCCCTGAACAGCTGAACAGAACAGATGCCAATTATCTAACAGGCACTGCTGTGTACACGAGTACCAGGGTCATGGCAATAGCCTCAGGTCCCATCTAGATCAAATATTGATGATACAAGTTTACCCTGCCACTCATGCTCCAAGTTCATGCACATCTTAACTTCAAATAATACCCCCGTCTGTCAATAATATGTCTGAATTCTAAACAACAGTCATTGCCTCTATTCACAGACCAGAAATTATTGCCTTGCAAACATTCAAGCCAGTATGAATGCAAACTAGGCTTAGCATCCAAGAGTGAAGTCATTTCACTCCTCCCTCAACTTGGAGTCTTTTTCAGCATTTATAATCTGCATAGCCACAGAAGCAGACCTTCGTCTCTCATCTTTCATTCCCTATGTCCCCATGTACTATCATCACCTCTCATTTTATAGGTATCACATTTTCTATAATTAGCATACTGAACTTTGCTAAATATCATGGGCCACATCACATGACTCCACTTTGATTTACCGAGGATCTGGCACAATAGAAACATGCGTCCACATCTTGAGCAAAAGGCACTCAGTGCTTTAAAAGATTTTCTCTTGCATAGCGAAAACCTTTCCTCTGTATTGGTTTTGTTTTGTTTTGTTTTGTTTTTGCTTTTTGTGGTACATCTGAACATGTTACTTATTTAAAACAAAACTCGTGGTGGCAGCTGTGCCGGCCAGTTTCCAGTAAATTAGTCAGGATTAGCCATCTTCCTGAGAGCAGTTTTACTAGAAGGAAAGTGTGAAAAATTGTAGTGAAGCTGACAACATCTTAAGTTTATGTGAATTTAGATCATAGGAGCCAATTCCTCGGGTCTGAGGTCCCTTCAACCCCCACCCCATAAAATATTTGAGGGGACCAGGCCCCCCCAAAGTTCCCATTCAAATGCTGTGTGTGTGCTGTGTCATGTGATTGGTTATGTGGGATGGGGCTTACCTGGGGCCCCCAATATTTTATTCAAGTTGGCATCCCTGACTCAGGTTGTAACATTCTCATCTGATTCTCACATGAATCAGAAACGGAGGATGAGTTTTTATGTCAGGGAAGGGTGGGCTGGTGGATTCTTTTAGTTAATTCTGATAAAGTGTTTAGTATGTCCTATTCCATACTGTGGAAGCACCAAATGTGTGTTAAAATAAAAAGGACTGCTGAGCAACCACTTCAGGAAGAAATGACTGAGCGTGGAGAAGCAAGGAGGAGGCGACACTTAATCCTTTCCATAGTCACTATTTCCCTTCTCCAAATCCCCCTCAGCTCCCTTGGCAAACTTTCCTCTCCCTACAAGCAGGCCGGTGTTTGCAGAAACCCAAAGAGGGAGAGCAGCTTGAGAGTGAGGAATGGTAGGTGCTTCTCTGCTCATAATTGCCCCTCTCAGTAAAAGCAGAACAGCCACATGAAAGTGGTGATTAACACAGGTATGAACCCTGACATATTCCGATAGGCACACTAACAACATTTTAGTTGAACAAAACAAAAAAATTCCTTCCAGTAGCACCTTAGAGACCAACTAAGTTTGTTATTGGTATGAGCTTTCGTGTGCATGCACACTTCAGGTAAATTGGTCTCTAAGGTGCTACTGGAAGGATTTTTGTTTGTTTGTTTCAACATTTTAATAAGGCATCCACAGAAAACAAAGAAGGGGGGAGAACTTGTCAGAGTCTAGTAGTGTGTTTTTCTTCTGTGTTAACTGGAAATGCCAGGGATTGAGCCAAGGACTGTCTGCTAAACTGCGACTCTTCTCCCTTATCTTTTTTCCTGACATTCTGGCCGCCCTTGTTTTCTTTTCTCTACCATTTTAGCAAGCCTCCTCCAGAGGTTTTTGTAGCCGGACTGAACACATTGTTATCGGTTACAATTTTGGACAGAATTGAAAGCAAATATTAGGTGGGGAGCACAATAATTTCTCTCAATCCACAGACATTTCATGAAAAGGGAGTCTTGACCACAAAGTATAAATTAATTCCTAACACAATATAAAGCAAACACTACACACAGAGGGAATAATGTCCCGATGGGAAATGTGATTATCCTGAAAGAAGGTACAGAAAGAGAAACAGCCACTGATGTACTGGTGCCAGTAGAGTTTGCAAAATTGAAAATAAAAATGGTTGGCTGGGTGATGTACTATGATAGTCATTAGTATGAAATCTTCTTTTTAAAAAGGACTTAGGTGACATTTGCCTGTAAGTGTAAATTCCCATGGGCATTACAGCTTGATGCTAACCTGCTACTTGTGAATGCAGAGTAAAATGTTGTATGCGCTGGGCACATGTTATATTGTGAATGCACACATTACATTGGTCACAAGTCACTTGACATAAAACTTTTTTTCCAGTTTCCAGTAAACATTACTATAAGTTTGATGCCTAACCCCTGAAACATTTGCTCTTTATGTATATTGCCTTTTTAGAGAAAATGCTTACCCAAGTTACAGATAAATTCTTGAGGTTGCAAAACTGTTACATTGGTCACATATTTTAAAACACAATGAAAATAAAACATACAAACTACTTCTGGCATACTTCTTGGTTCTTTTTGTTGGGAAGATCAAGCCAGCTAACAAAAAAAATGGTTTAATGTCAATTGGAGTTAAATAATATTAGGTAAAACAAAAAAATATTATATAAAGGAGCCTACAAATTCTATGTTGGTCACTAGAGAATTACCTGTAATCAGTTGAAGTATGTGTCTGCTCAATCTGCTGTCCATGTGCTGTCAATAAGCATCTTCAGGGCTGCTGCTTCCCCTTGTTAGGGAACTTTCTCTTTAAACCAGACAGAGCTGTTCTTCGAAAAGTAGGAGACATGGGCCATGCTAGAGTTGAGGGGATGCAGGCTACCTCCCTGCCCCTCCCCCACCATCCTGATAGGTAACAGTGGTTCTGCAGTCAAGAGGCCAGGTCCCTGGTTCTGCCCCTCCCCAATTACCACTCATGCCTCAGGCAGCGAAATGTGTTAAGCTGGTCATAGCTCCCTGTTATTCTAAACAGTTGGGGACTGTAGATACACAGCAACATTTTGCACCAGATTGTCATCTGTAATTCTGCAGTTCATCTCTGTAGCTGTTACCACAATTCAGTGTTGGGTTCCAAACCACTTTATGACAGCTTAGAGTCAAGTGATTGCTCACTATAGGCACCAAATGATAAAACGCATCAGTGGCAGCAACAAGCAAAATTTATCCCTCTGGGATTTTTCCAGACTTCCTCTGAAAAACATTGTTAGCTAGCTTGTTAGCATTTATTCAGCATTTACAAGAAGTATTTCAAGTGGTGTATACTGAGCTGAAAAAAGACAGATTATCAATTCCTCATTTTAGTAGCCATTATTTGACAACTGCTGTTTTCCCATCTGGACATAACTGACAGCCATGACTAGAATTTATTCTCCACTGGTTTTAAAAACAAATTGTGTTCCAACCTGTAGCTATTATTTTATTTTATTTAATCATTAAAATATTTCTTCCTCTCAGCCAAACTCTCCAGAGATCATGATATGAGCTGGTTTATAAGCACTGTAAAAAAAATATTTTTTTACTGAAAATAGAATTAAAGTTATACGTAGTAAAAAGACTGCATTGACACTAGCAATAAGATCAACAATAATATGCTTTGGAGAATTAAAAGGTCCTCAAATGGCACTTAAAAGCACTAAGAATGGGCATGTGACAAATTGGCACAGGTAGGGGATTCCAAAGATAAGGCAGAGTAAGCCCTCAAAGGCAGGGATGCTCTGAGCTGGGCTTTTTAATGATTGGGCAGTGTACCTGAGGCACAGGCAGGAAGAATAAGCTTAGATATCTCCCCACTAGCCTCAGCAATGCCACAGAGTAAATTTCTAAGTCTTTGAAAGTGGAAAGGCATCTAGCAATAGCTAAATTTGGAGAATTCATTGTAGACGGGCACCTAGTAACAGGACATTACTCAAAAGATGGGAGGTTGGACACCTCCAAGGTTCCACTACCTCCAGATAAGAATTTTCCCTTTGGAAGTATTGGGTCCTACAGCTGTTTTGAGAAAACTGACACCATGGGAAGCGGTAACTGTAATATCAGAGACAGCAGGAACATCAACTAAACATTATGAAATATTCTAGGAAGAAGGTGGGGAGAGATCATGGAATTACTAGATCAGAACAAAAATGCAACTTGACTTCACCATTGGTTACATATAATACTATTGGTGGAGACAAGCTGCAGCCTCCTGCTTCTCACTTCTCATTTTGAAAATATTTACTTGCCCCAGGAACACCCACAGGGTCTTTTTAGAGAGAGGCACAGGGGGCAGTTGCTCCAGGCTTGACATATGAGGGGGCCTCACATCTGGAGGGGCCACATCAACGCTGGCAGTACTGCATTGTTTTTCCAACTCTTTTCTTTTAGAATCCCACTAATTTGAACAGTGGGGGGGGGGGGGTCATGAACCAAACTCTACTGTCTTCTCATCCTGACAGCATGAGCAAGATGTTTGCAGGCACAGACCGTGCTCATAGTAGTAACCAGCCCAGCCATGGTTGGGTTTTTTATTATTATTACAATTATATCCCACCTTTTCCCTCCAAGAAACCCAAAGCAGCTTACACAATCCCCCCTCTTCTCCCTTTTATCTTCACAGCAACCTTGTGGAGTAGGCTAGGGTGAGAGTCAGTAATTGGCCCACTACGTCACCCAGTGAGTTTCATGGCCAAGTTGGGACTGGAACCTGGATTTTCTGAGACCAGCACACTGTAGGGACCTCCCATAAACAACAGGGTCCTCAGTGCAGTGCCTAAAGGAAACAGGGAGCTCACAGAGACCTACCAGCCTGCCTTCTGGGTCTCTGCTCCCTTCATTGCCCCATTATAAATAATAATGCCCACTGGCCAGGCTTGCTGGCCCTCAAGAGAACATCTGACCTAAAAGTGGGTCCAAAAATACTGAAGACTATGGCCGAGCTCTTATCAAGAAGTAGAAGAAGAAGAGGGGAAGAGTTTTGGATTTGATATCCCGCCTTTCACTCCCCTTCAGGAGTCTCAAAGCGGCTCACAATCTCCTTTCCCTTCCTCCCCCACAACAAACACTCTGTGAGGTGAGTGGGGCTGAGAGACTTCAGAGAAGTGTGACTGGCCCAAGGTCACCCAGCAGCTGCAGGTAGAGGAGTGGAGACACGAACCCAGTTCCCCAGATTACGAGACTGCCGCTCTTAACCACTACACCACACTGGCTCTCAAATCAACTAATATTTTACCATTTTGTATAGCTAATGTGCTGTGCAGTGCTATTTTTCTGGAAAAAGAGGTGCTGGAGCTCACCCTGAACTTCTCCCTTGTTCTCTTAGATTGGCCATGGTGCCCACCTGGGAGGTGCTGGAGTTGAGCTCTGGTGAGTTCCAGCTGAAAAAAAGCCCTGGTGCCATGGTATGTCACATTTGACAGTTACCAGCTTGACGTTTTATATTTGATTACTGCCATGATAAATCACAAGCTATCAATAAGTGTACAGAGCTCAGCTTCTGAAGTAAAATTACATCTTCAACATTCAGATTTTGAGTTTCACATTTTGATAGATCAAATTTTAACCTCAAGCAACTGTCAAATATTTGAATACTTTTTTCAGCTGTAAAAGGTCACAGTAGGGCTTTCCCCCACGAGGGGGTTATCTCATAGAATCATAGAGTTGGAACAACCCATACGATCATCTAGTCCAATGCCCTGCCATGCAGGAATATACAGCTGACACTTACAGGACAGGATCGAACCTGCAACCTTGGCATTGTCAGCCCCACACTTTAACCAACTGAGCTACCCAGTGTGAAATCAACTGGGCTTGCTGCCAAGTAAACATGGTTAGGATTGTGCTGCTAAGAAGGTCTTCATGAGAAACAGAAGACCAGAGAATGGAATGAAGTCGCAAACAGAAGTTTTTGTCCATCTTTTATTTGTTTGCTATAAAAATATAAAATCAGAGAAGATCAATACAGACTTGTCCTTTTACACTAGGGGTTAGAGGCATGTATACACTGGCAAAAATAGGGCTTTCACAGCATAGAGTCAACGGGACGGGGGGGGGGGTAGAAAGCCTTGGAGAAGAGAGGGGAACCTATGTGCCTGCATCCGCAAGCCCAGAGCAAGGTTTCTCTTGCCACCTCATGTTTTGAAAACATGCCTTTTTGCTCACATTGCCAGTACCAAAACGCATCACAATTAAATTAAAAAAGAAGAGGGGATGGAATGCTCCTTCAAAAAGAATATAGATCCACCTTTGTTCATTTTGCCTAACTTTTGATGAGGAAGATTGTAAAAGACACAAATTGGGGATACTATTCTTTTTTGTTTGTGAGAATGCATTTCTCAAATATAGGGAAATATTTTTCAATGATTCATTTTTGTCCAAAAGAAAAAGTGCTACAATGACACTTTGAGGCCAGACCCATCCGAAGGAAAAAGCGAGCCCTGCTGTGAGGTGATGTCAGAGTTGCAGAGTTGGCCAGCCGGACTACGAAGCAGTAAACTTTGGGTACTAAAACCCATAAAACTGTCTTTTATTTTGAATCAGGTGTCTTGGGAAAAGATCAGTTGCCCTTTAGAATTCTTTTATTTTCCTCATCTCAGTTGGGCATTTGAATGTCTGCAGCCAGTGACCAATAATGTTTTCTTGGGGATTCCCCCTTGCCCTCAGGGGTACAAATCCAATGGTGTGTGCCTTCATCTGAGACTCACAGAAAAGGTGGCGGTGGCAAAGCATTTGTGGTTGGTTGGTTTTCACCCATATACCCCTCTCCTTGGGCTCAATACCCTCACCCCAGCCACCCAGCCCGCCAAGGAGCTCTGGTCTGCGATCCAGTCAGGTTGGGGCCTTGTCAACGGCCACAGCTTCTCCTCTCCTCAAACCTCGCTTTGCAGGGGGGTGGGGAAGAGTTGCTCAGGCTCTTTGCCCCCTCCAAGCTGCCTTTGCCTCAGACGCCATTTCCCGCCTCTTTCTCCTTCTAGGATGAGGAGGCTGGGGCAGAAAGTCCGTGGATGGTGGCTGCCAGGGAGTCTGCTGGGGTTTTGCCCCCAGGGCTGGAGGCTTGTTTTCTGTCCACAGCTGCAAGACAAGGGGGACGGGTTCTTGTTATTATTATCATTACCACCACCCCTGCCTTTCTTCCTGACAGGGACTCATGGTGACTTACAGATAAAAAATAAGAGCAGTTGGAAACATAGGGGGAAAACAATCATTAAAAACAATTTGACCTTGATAGAATTAGAACACACACACTTCTATATATTCTAGTAAAACCATACAAATAATTACAGTACAGTAAAAATAGCATGGCACCGTAGTATACTATAGTATGGCAGCCCTTCCATTAAAGAAGATAAAGAAGCGTGTGAAGCAAGTTGTGTCAGCAGCAGAGGCACAAAGGTGTGCTCAGAGATCACGCCCATGTTTCCTATAAAATTAATCAATTAATTAAGGCCCCAAATCCAGCTGTAGTTAATTATAACCCGACATCTGTACCTCGGGGAGGTGGTAAACTCTTCAGATGGCAAAAGGCCCTTCACCTCATGGAAGGCCCTGCCATACAAATCAATTCCAAGCACATGGAAAACTAGATATTACAAAGAAGGGCTCCAGCCTGTCCACTGCTTTCCTATTTGTGGGAAACTTTTGTTTTCTCTTTTCTTTTTCTTTTCTTGGATGAGGAAACGTTCTTTCCAATATGCCACATGTAGTGGTACCACCCAGGCACACGTTTGCTGCCTCAGAATTAGGCCTTTAATCACATTAAAAGCCAGGACTAAAGGGCACCATCCATTATCTTCCATGGAATTTAGTTACAACTTCTTTTTTTTAGCTGGGTGGGACTATAAGGACTGAACAGAGTAGCATAGGTATATCTTGGGTTGCTTCACACGTTGTGGTTTTAAGGGATATTTGAGAAAATGTTTCCATTTACCCAATAAAGCTAACCTTTGAATGTGACAGAGGGTTTGCATATGTATTGCAGAAAGATGTTTGGCTAGGATGGCTAAGGCTTCTCTAGGGTATGTAAGTACACATTTCCTGCTGCATAATGTGTGAAACAATTATATGCACACTGTCTGCATTTACAGTGCACGCACATACATGGGAAAGTGTGTCCCAATCAGAGTTGCCAGGCAGGCATACATAGGTGTTGAGTTATGTTATGACTGTTAAGTTATGTACACTTGGTACTTACAGTAGCTGCTGTGTGAAGTGGGAACAGGGAAATTTCTGCCATGGGGACAGTGGACAGTTTTTCTCTTCTTTCTAGAACAACCATCAGTCCACAACCTAGCAAGCTTCATAACACTGGTTACTCAGAATCCCTGTAAAATTATTTTCTTTTCACTGTGGGGAATCAGAGCAAATGCTCTCCTTTGGCAAACTTCAGCAAAGGAGCCAATGAATTAAAATAATTGGGTCTTCTTCAAATAACAGTAGAGCGGACTATATATATTTACAAAAGAAGTCCTTTCACACGTGTCACTTGATCTCCCGTCACCTCATTGCACAGGGCTTGCTATCTAGAACTGTCAGCTGGCTGTGTGATTTGCCTCCACTGAAAAGTTATGTGAGCTGATATGAAACCTCTTTTGCTTCTATGATCTGTGGCAAGTCATTCACACATGGAAGTCACCACTTGACTGCAGCTAATGAACATGCATGTGTGAACATGATCAAAGAGTATTCTGCTACACCTGACAATCCCAAAACACCAAAGCATATCTTAAACATGGAAATATCAGGGACCTGTGGTTTGGAACATGCTATCATACAAGCACACTGCTCCTGCTCATTAGAAAAAGAATGTGCACAGAAAAACTTGTCCCTGTAGCAACACCCACAACGTCACATAGAAAATTGTACAATCTCTTTTCTCAAAACAGGCCTCATATCACACCCATTAACCGTCTCCTTCTCATACCTACCCAAAAGAAAGGGTTAAATGGATGTAACTAAATTTGTTCACATTCGTACTACTGTCTGATTCCTCTTCCCTTTCTTGTCTCTCCCCACTCCCATGTGTGTCTTTCATTGGCATTTGCTTGCTAAATGGGTAGGAACCAGTCTTTGACTCTGTAAAATGCTTATTTATAAGTATTTAATATATGATTTTTTAAAAAAAACCACCACCAAAGGTAGATTGGAAGGAGGAAGAGGCAAGGTGCAATATGAGCAACAACAACAACAAACCCTTTGACATGCAATCTAATTCTATGTTCCTAAACTGGGTCCATTATTCTGCATTCTGCAGATGGATCCCTTCACTCAGCAACACAATAAAAAGAGAAGCAGATGCTTTCAGGGGAGCTGCAATAAATTCAGCACTTGAAACCTGGCCTACTTTTGGCAGAGGATAAGAAGTACCCAGGATACCCTACACACCTGTGCTTAATACCTTCTGTACCTTTGCATAGCCATTTTCTAAATGCATTTACTTGGAATTAAGGTCTGCTCCTTTTATGGGAACCAGATTGCTTCCAAGTAATTTTGTTTAAGACTGCAGCTGCCCACTGCTTGCACTCCCTTTCCCAAATTAGAAGTAAATATTTAATTAGTATTAGAAGTGCTATTGATCTCAGTGCTTAAATGCGCTAGAAACATAAACCACAATGAAAACTTACAAACAAATAGTTTAAGGTGGTGATATGCCTTAACACAATGATAAACTGAACTGAAATAAGATAATATGAACATATTCTTGTGCCTGTTGTTTTAAATGTGTGTGTTTTAAAAAATCAAGTCTTGTGCAACAACCCTACCCCCAAATATGAAGCACTTTTTGTTTCAACAAAAATCCCCAGAACCAAAACTCACATGTGGAAACAATTTAGTGGTTCTCAAACTTTTATCTCTGGGCCACACTTTCAAAATAAAAATTTGCTTTTGCCACACCGAATTTTTTTATTGATAAGAAATACATATGAAAATCAAAAGAAACAACTCCTAGCAGCACTTGATTTATAACCTAGAACACAACTAGTTTATAATATGATCATGGGGCATCCATAAAGTATAAAACACAAATCCTTCCCAAACAGAATTATAAACCAGCCTCTTTCAGATGTACCTTAAGTATACATGCAAACTCAATATGAGGAATGAGCTTGGTTTTGCCAGGTAATCTCATTTATCTAGGTATAGTTTGAGACAAACTCTCATCTTTTCATCAACACAAAGAAACCTTTCCCTTTTCTGATCTTTCATATTTGTCGGAGTTGAAATCCCTGTTCACAACAATATGTCATGGAGAACTATAGAAGAATAGCCAGTGTTCGTGCTCTCATTTTGAAAATGTATATATTCATATCATGCAAATTAAAAATAAAAATGATACTCTACTATACTGCACTGAAAAGTTTAACTGTTTCTTTGATTGTCTCTGAATCTTCTTGCCACACTTGCTATCCTCTCCTGCCACACCCCTGGAGAACCACCGCAGAAGCCAGTGGAACAGCCGTGACAAGACAGCTCTTCCGCAGCGGCGCTAGAAGCCTCTGCGCAAGGCATCCTTCTCTTGCGCTGTGCTCATCTTATGCAGGAGAGGTTCCCTGCGGGTCTAGACGGGGTTCTGCCTCAGGCACCTATACAGCTGGGCTGGGTCGCGGATTTTAGCACAAGGAGGTCACGTGCTGAGAAGCTGAACTCCACTCCGAGCCGCTTCGGTCCCCGCAGCCTCTTCTTTTCCCAAGCGCGTTTCTTATTTCCGGTTTGGTAAGTGAGGGAGGGGAAAGGCAGGTGGGGAGTCAAGTAAGAGCGGAGGATACACGACCCCCTCCTACGGCGCTCTAATCATCGGGCGCAACCCACTCCTTATACGTGATTGGGACGGAGCAGGGTTTGAACAAGAGTTTGCTGATGACACGTGTACCGTGGGCGATTAGAGTCCAAGTGCCCCCAAAGATAGCTAGGACTGGGGCACTCTGGCTTAAATGATTTGTGGATGTCAGGCTGGCAAGGACAGAGGCAGCTTGACTCCAGCTTCGAAACTAACCAGAAAGTGACTTTATTTCTGTAATTAAAAGCAAAACAAAAAACCGGTGAGCCAAGAGGCTGCATAGGTTTTAGAACCTGCATTTCATACCGAAGTGCACCAATTCCTCCTTGCATGTTCCCAGTTGGAATTCTCAGACTTTGGCCGCAGCAACTTTGAAAATAAATAGTAAGAGCGACAACAGCTGATGCTGCGCTTAGAGAGCCTAGAGTGCTTCGCGACTTTCATCCTGCCGTCCTTACCTGTAAGGTAAATCACGGTCACCCCCAAATTCCAGAGGGGAGAGGGGGGTGAGGCTGGGGCAAATGCAGCTTGCTTTAGGCAATAGAATGAGTTCGTGATATAGGCGAGATTTAAACCAGAAGTGGCGATTCCATTACCAAACTATAGCAACAGTCGTGCCTTGTAAACGTTGCATCTCAGAGACACAGACTTTGGCTTGACTTACTGGGCTCCTCTCCACCTGCCGCAGTTAAAAAGAAAAGGGGAGCCGCGTCTATTCCGTAGGCATTGACTCCAACTTTTGCCGAGAGTAAAGAAGTATTAACGGGGCATAAGACAAGAAACTCTGAAAAGAAACCATCTGTCTAGGGGCCACGTAAGAAAACAACCGCCTCAGGTCTAAGACATTAAAAAAGGTAGTCTCGACTCTGTTTAGCAGAAAATATCGGTTTAGCCACTGCGATAGAGGCCGGTTTTGTTAAAGGACAGTCAAAGGCTAAAAGGGCGCGCCTGTTTCTCATTAGGCAGCGTAGAACAGTAACACCACAATCCTAAACCCACGGATTCCAGTGTTTAGGATCGCAGCCTAACACTGCATGTTCAGCAAAAGGAAAGCAGAAACGCCGGTTTCCACAGTAAAATACACCCTTGTGTTTTTCTTTTTTTTTAATTCACGCTTTTATTACAGACAAGAGAGAAAGGACTTGGGGGAGGTAACAGTTCTTCTAAAATACTTGATTCCCGCTAGTTTGTGAAACATGGTGCATTTGGAAAGACCAGACGAATCTGGCCACTATACGTGCCATGAAATATCCCTAAAGGTAAAGGTACCCCTGACCTTAAGGTACAGTCGCCGACGACTCTGAGATTGCGGCGCTCCTCTGGCTTTACTGGCCGAGGGAGCCGGGGTTTGTCCGCAGGCAGTTTTTCAAGGTCATGTGGCCAGCAGGACTAAGCCGCTTCTGGCAAACCGGAGCAGCACACGGAAACGCCATTTACCTTCCCGCCTGAGCGGTACCTATTTATCTACTTGCACTTTGATGTGCTTTCCAACTGCTAGGTTAGCAGGAGCAGGGACCGAGCAAAGGGCCTCACCCCATTGCAGAGACTGGAACCGCCGACCTTCTGATCGGCAAGTCCTAGGCTCTGTGGTTTAGACCACAGCGCCACCCGTAAATGGACAACAATTCACTTGAGTATGGCTCATTTCCGACGGATCATTCGGTCATATATTTAAAAAGGCTGAAACAACTGGTATCTTTTGGATAAGGATTCAACATAGCTCAGTCCAAATCAACAGCAATTTTGTTGTTGGTTTCAGTGCATGTGAACTGGACCAACTAACTAGAAATTCGCTGGGGGGAAATGGCTCAGTATTATTTACAGTCCAGTCCTAATCACGTCTATTCAAAAGTTAATCTCTGAGTAGGATCCAATTCCCAGTAAGCGTTTTATTCTTAAAGTTAGATAGTGCACCAGAAAATTGGGGAAGTAAGAAAACGAAGCGGTGTCTAAAATATAAGTCATTTTGTTGTATTTGCAGACTTTAAAATCAAGTTTTGCAGTGAATAGGTTAATTAATTAAAACTTCTTAGTTTATTTAAAAGAGAAAGAGAGAGAGAACAATTAGACTTACTTAAACCTATAACGCCTCGTGTAATGCTTCTCTTTATTGCTTAAGAAAACGGACTTGCTCCCTATCAAGATTTATGGTCAACTGCTTCCATAAAATGATTGCCTATGGTACTGAAATTATTATTTCTCTCAAATAAAATTAATCTCTGTCACGTCTCTGTGTGGAAGTGTGCGCTCTGGCTCATAGTATATTCCTGACCCATTTATTTTCTGTTCCATCGCCTGCAAGAAAAATATGCAAATACTACTTTCACTCAAAGGATGATTACTAAAACCCTGGATGGTTTTTCCAGAACTGCTCATTTTATTTTATTTTATGAACTGACACCTAAAGAGAGAGGAAGGGGGATTGGAAGGCATATTTTTCGAGTTAAGAGGTATTTCTTACTTTCTGTTTGACTGGCAGGCTTTGTAAAATATCTGAATTACTATATAAAAGTAAGTTTGGAAACGTCTACGTGGTCTACTGAGGAGGGAGCTGTAGGGCTTTATTTAAAAAAAACTTTCATTTTTGGTGGGCTCTTTCCTGACATTTTCATGAAACAAATGTCAGAACATCACAGAACAAAACTGCCTTTTTGTCTACCGTCTTAAGATAGTACTATTCATACCAGGAAGTAAGTCTCATTGAATTCAGTGGTGCTGAGCTCTGAGTGAACGTGCTTAGGTTCTTACCAGACAAGTCCCAGTGGTTGCAATAGGGGTCTTAACTGAATGAGCATTATTACTAGTGCATACTTTTGACACAGTCATGTTCTAAGTTAGTAAGGATACGCTTGTCACAAAAATTTACAAAGGAAAAAGCAGAAAATCCGAACTCTGCCCTCGCTCAGAAAATTATCGCTACTTCCCTTCTTTATTTTAACTTTTTAAAACATCTAACCCTTCCCGGCCACTTTCACGCACGCATGACGCACCAGTTTAGCGTCGTCAATCATTGTCAATAATTGCGCCAGGCTTAAATGGCGCCCACTTCGAGCTAATGCTGGGAAAAGGGACCACACACAGTTAATGACTGCGCACAATGGATTATAAGGAAAATAAAAGGTACAGCTATAGGAAAGGCGCTGGAATAGCTTTGTACCGGGGCGAAGGGATGCAAGGGGAAAGAAAATATTTTGGCAGGATGGAGATTCTTTTCCCACCCGGAAAGCACCCCCGCCCGATGATTTAGCTCCTACAGATGCCTGAAGAGACACGGCAGCCCGAGGCAGACTCAAGAGCGGGTCTCTCTCCAGCGAGGACAGCAGTGACAGGCAGGAAACCCCCGAGGTCTCTTTTTCTCGCTCCTCCACGTGACCCAGCCTCGAGTCTCTCCCCGTGACATTTCCTACCAATACGGGGGGGGGGTTGCTTTGGCCTTAACTATCCCCCACCCGCATCCCTTTTGAATGCGCAGGAAATTATTCCTCTCCGTGGCACCTACTAATTCTTCCCTCTCCGCCTTCGGAAAAAGAGGTTCGTTGGCCTGGCCGCCAGCTCCGTGGCTGGAGGGTGGAGACGCCTCCTTAAGGAAACTGGGCCAGCAAAGAATGGGAAGGGAGTAGCCAAGTCAGAGGCCAGGCAAGGAGGCAGCTGCCCTTGAACCAGCCAGCCCAGGTTACATGAACAGATTCCGGTTAGAGGCGCGCGCAGCCCCGATCTTCCGTGGAAATAAATCCCACTGTTTTCCACGGGGTTTCCCACCCACCAGCTGAGTGTGTGTTGGGGTTACAATGCGGTGTTTCTCAAATGTGGGTCCCAGCTGTTATTGGACTGCAACTCCCACCACCCCTAGCTAGCAGGACATGGCCAGAGGGCAGGTGCCCCTGTTCCCTCAGCTGCCTTTCTCCCACCACCGCGCAGGCAAGCCGGGGGCCGCCCTTCCCCTTTCCCTACCTTCTCGGGTGGGATGCTTGAAGGCCGCTGTGGGAGCCGGGTCTCCCCCGTATATGGCCACGCCGGGCCCGTGGTGATGAGCCAAGGGGTTGCCTGGCGTCTGCCAGTGATGATGCGCCGGACTTAGGTAGCTTCCTCCCGGCCCGCCGTAGACTGCTTGGTTTGAAGACGGGTAGGCGCAGGGGGACAGGAAGGTACTGACAGCTGAGAGCCCGGGGGGCGGCTGAGAACAATAGAAAGAGAAAATAGTAGATGGCGGCGCCTACGAAAAGACAGGATTCTAAACATTGTCTTGGAAGTAAATCAAAATGGATTAGCAATGCCGTTCACTTCCAAGTAAGCGACAGGAAACTGCAACGAGTCTAAAGCGTGCAAAAACACCTGCACAAAAAGAGAGATAAGCTCTGTTCTCCCTATTTAATGAGGACGCGCATCTCGTTCTGGAATCCTCCCTTTCTTAAGCGCAGAAAGTAGGGCAAGCGCGCAGATAGTTAGCTTTTCAAAGAAGTGTTTGCTCCCGCGAAATTTACATAACTAAACGCAGGTAACTTCATGAAAACCTATGTGCAAAATGTGTGTTGCTGTAGGGTTCTAAACGAATAGTAAGATTTTTAAAAGAAAATAAATACTGTGGTGACCAGATCTGAGTAGAAAGTGTCAAAAGTTTTCTGTGCCTAAAGCAAGGAAATAAAGTAAAATAGAAATGCAAATTTACCATGTGAGGCAAAGAAAGGGTTTGTGACAATAATACATTCGAAAGGGCGGTTTGCTTTTAGAAAGATTTAGTGGCCATAGAATCTTCTTCTATGTCACACACGCGGAGAGAGAGAGAATGTTTATCTTCTCTGGATTCTCCATCTGTGTGTTCTTTAGATATAAAGTCAGATGGTTTATAAACAGGGGTGGGGGTGGGGGGTGTTTTCAGACTCTCTTTTTAATACCTGCTTACAGCATTTTCGGCCATAGATATCGTGTATTTTCCAGAGATCCACAGATCTTACATGAGTAAACGCACAACTGAACATTGACATTCTGCCCATCGCGCAGGAAGGGATGATCGTCATCGTGCTTACCGTACTTTTTTAGCTTCTTCCCCCACCCAGCCCGTCTCTGCCATTGAATTCCCGGTTGGCCGTGCTGTTACCTGGGGGTATTTAATGTCTGCTTCCGCTGCTGATTTGTCAAGCGCGCCGACACCTTGTCCGGCAGCAGGGAAGGTGGTCCTGTTCACACTGGGCCAGTCTTCTAGTTTGGGAGGGTAGGCAGAGCCATCTGTCCCAGCCAGAGCGCCTGGGATGGGAAAGAAATAGATGGGGGGGGGGGGGAATATTAACTCTCAGGACAGATGAGCTGTGCCCTCCGAGCAGGCTGGCTCGGTGAAGTGTCCCCGGGGGAAAGGACAGCCTCCGAGGAAGACCCCAAACGTCGTTTGATTCAGTTCTCAGTCTTTCCTGTGCCAGTAAAGGATTATTCCAGACTTCTTTTTATTTCGCCCCTAACTGTAGTGCAACAGCCTCGTAAAAGAAGCTAACAACAAACGCAATCCAGATTTATTTATGAAGCGCTCGTTCCCAGCATCGCCGCTGCAGCCTCTGTTTGGGTGGGAAGGGCTTCGAGAATAAATTCTGGCGGACTGGGGAGGCCAGGGGAGCTGAGCTTTCGGAAGACACGGGGGGCTCTCGGTGTTTTACAGGCAAGCTGCTCAACCGATCGGCTCTGAACGTCGCGTAAAACGCAAGGTTACAAACGAGGGTGATCCGAAGGGGAAACACATAGAAGAAATTGCGAGCCTTAAATTGCAAACAGCTTTTGCCAACATTTCATTTGAAACATATCTTCCACCTCCATGCCTATTCCATTTACACGGACCGGTTTTTGGCTCCCTTATCCTTCAGGAGGCCCATTTCAGATTGTGGGATGGGGCGGGGGGAGTTGTTCAGTGAGCAGGACAAGGTTCAGCAATTTCCTACTGCCTGCTCTTCGGTACATTCAATGTTAAACTGGGGGAACATATATTTTTAAAGCATTTGGGACTCCTTGCTTTATAGTTCAGTTCAGTAGAACTGTTACCGACTCGGGAGAAGCGGGCACCTCCTTTAGAGTAAAAGGATTTGTGTCTTTGGAATGCGTTACCTGGCGCATAGAGACCCATTAATTATATGGGGCTGAAACCAGATAGAGGTGCTCCTGAATACCTATAGTTTGAAACAGGGAGTGGGTGGGATGCCTCTTTCCTCCCCCCCTTTTTTTAACAAAGCAACCTGTAAATGCACTTGAAAGATGAATTATTCCATTAAGAACGAATAACTTCTATACGTCTGTGACTGGCTGAATTTTATATCCACAAAGTGGAACCTTCCCTCCCACATAAAGTCTTAACCTTTTTTTTAAAAAAAGTGAGAGAACACGGTTTCCTCGTAATGAAACGTAGTAACAAATCGTAGAAGAGAACCAGAGCCTAAAAATACAATATTCCAAATAATTTGCTGCCTCTTCCTTCTAACAATGAGTCTGTGGGTCGTTTGGATCTCCTGAAGTTCTAGAAAATAAGTAAACTCTCAGCGAGAAGCGCTGGAATAAATCAACGAGGCTTTCTCAACCGGAAGGCGAGTGAACATTTTAGGAGGAAGGGGGAGAAAACCCCTCTCCCACATTTGATATTTGGGGGGGGGGGAAAGGTAATCACGAAACGAACTTGCTGGGTCCATTTTTTCTTTTCTTTTCTCTTAAATAAAAAAGGAAGGGGAACAGTATAAGGGCTCCGAGCTTGCGGTTGGCAATCTATCATCGCTACGAAAATATTTTCCACATTTTTTCATAAGAAGTTCAAGATGTCCGGGCCCTCTTTGCAACAACAGCCGGAGTTCTGTCTGCTGAATTCTGGCCCTCCGGGTTCTTGCAGCAGCCGCTTCCAGGGCGCCTCTGGGCTTCCAGTAACGAGGTGCAGGAGATATTAACATGTGGCGCGTTGAGACGTGGGCTCATCTCATTCAAATCCCGGCTCAGCTATGAAAAAGACCCTCGAGCAAATCTCTAGCCGCTCTCAGCACAAAGCAAGGATAGGCGCGACTTCTGTACTGGAGAGAGCGGGGGTGGGGGTGGGGGTGGGGGGAGTATATTTTGCCACATCCAGGGGTGTCATTTAGAAAGGTCAGAGGAGAACCCAGGAGTTCTATACATGGCTTTCGACAGAGTGACAGAAGGGAGTCATGCCAAAGGCACAAAACCTTTTGCTTATCACAGGACAAACAAAAACAAAACCTGTCTGGCCCGTGTTGAGAAACCTGCTATAATTCTTGGTAAGTAATAAACGTGAAACGGTGGGCAAGGCTTGTAAATACGCTGCCTTCTTTTGTCACGAAGGTCTTGAATATATTCAAACCGGGATCTTTAAGGGTTGCTGAGACACTGTCTCCCTCACCAGCTTCATACACCTCACAGCGAAATGGCGCCACAACTACACAGTTCGATCCTTCCTCTGCCAGAGGTGGTGGGCCATGCAAGCTACCCTAAGGGCCTCGCAGGGCACCTGCTCCCTAACTGCGAAGAAGAACCAACATTGACTGCTGTACAGTTCTCTCTCCTTTCTTCGGGAAACAAGCTTGTTTCCAGCACGCCCTCACTCTGGTCCAAGTTTGGAGAAGCTTCGCGGGGACCCGATCAAATTGCTGCATATAGACCCCTCTGGCTTCCACGACCTTCAGCTGCCCATCACAGATCTAAACTGCCTCAGGAGATTGTGATGAAGAGCCATAAGATCAGAATGGGCATCCATTGTTGTATACTAAATCTGCAATCCTATGTACACCTTATTTTTTGGAAAAAAACGTGTAAAAACCCCATTGAATTCAGTGGGACTTGTTTGTTTGTTTTTATGTCCAGACTTAAAACGATGAAATTAAATAAAATAATAGTTCAAAAGGAGAAACTTTTTCTTTGGTTGGAGGCTTCTCTCTCCCTCCCCCCTTCACTTTTTTCACGCACACACCCTCAACAGTTTTTGCATTTACAAAAACCAACAACCCCTTAAGCACAATTGCTTAGTCTTTAAATAGGCCCTACATTTACTGAACTGTCCGCCTTTCCCTCCCTCTGTTGCCTCTCCCAAGTCCTGTTTTACACTGTAGTGTCCTCGGGGCAGCAAACGATCTTTGTCGCCCTTCAAGAAGCTCCATGCGCCCCGATGGAGAGTAACAACAGCTCCGCCGCGCCGGGTGCAAGAATGCATCCCCGACCCACCCCGACCCACTCACCGCTCTGCTCCATGAAGGTGCGGATGCCCAGGATGTTGCTGACTGAGTGAGCCGACGGCCAGGAGCGCGGGAGGCTGACGTGGGCGGCGGAGACGGGCGCTCCGGGGTGGCTGCCCATCTTGGTGCCGGCGGATGGCGCAGCGCCGGGGTAAGGATACTGATAGATGTGGTTGTAGGGCAGGGTGGGCTGCGGGGCAGGTTGCTTGCAGCCGCCACTGCCGGCGTCGTAGGCTCCTCCGGGCTGCGAAAGGTTGCCGATCTTGTTCCTCAGGATCCTGCTGATGGAGCTCACCGAAGGCACGTTGTACTTGTCGCAGACGCCGTCCGCCAGCAGCCGGTCGCGGATCTCCCACGCGAAGATGCCCGGGTCGCCCTGCTTGTAGTCTCGGATGTGCTTCACGACGTTGGGCGTGGTGACCCTGGGCTTGCTCCCGCCGATGGCGCCGGGGAGGATGGAGCCGGTCTCGTTGTAGCGCGCCAGGATCTTGCTCACGCAGCCGTGCGAGACGCGCAACTGCCGGCTGATGTCGCACGGCCGGATGCCCAGCTGCGCCAGCTCCACGATCCGCAAGCGAATGGCGTTGGGCAGCGGCCTCCCGTTGACAAAGACGCCGCCCAGCTGGTTCACTTCGCCGTACGTTTGCTCTAGAGGCAACCGGGGAGGAGGGAGGGGAAGAGAGGAGGGGAGAAAGCGCTAAATTCTTGCGATTGTGGCCACGGATGGAGGAGAGCTGCCTGTTGGGACTTGGCTGAGGGAGCAGCACCCTCTTCTAAAAATAAAATGTGGTATTATAATTGTTCCAGGCAAAGCTGTCCTGGGCAACGATCACTTACTCCTTCAGCATCAATAACGAAACGTCTCTGAACGCGACAGCTTAAGACCGACTAAAATATTTCAGGGTGTAAGTACTGGAACTCCCTGCCACCAATTTTTTTTTAAAAAGAGGAATGGAGACATCTACATATAGGAGAGGAGCAGTCGAGGGCTTAATGGAGGGTATTGGCCATGATAGCAAATTAGAACCTCCGAATGCAGGGGCAATCTACCACGGACTAGCAGACGCACTCGATGCTGAGGGAGAAGCCGGATTTCCAGAGACGTCTGGCTGAGGCCGGCGGGAAGTAGCCTGCGGGCCAGGATGGAACGGGGCCGGCCGGTGGATCCCGGCCGGGAGATAGCGGCGCTGCGGCGCGGCCGCTTCCTAAGCCCAAAGCGGCGGCCTGGAGAGAAAGGCGGCTCCTGGCTCTCTAGGCGAAAGCGCTCCTGCCTCGCCCAAACCTCCCCGCAAGCCGCGCGGAAGCCGCTGCCCTCCGTCCCTTCTGCCCACTTACCCATGGCCCGCTAGGAGAGGCGCCCGTCGATCCGCGGCCTCTGCCTGTCCGTCCCGGCGCCGGGAAGCGGGTGCATCGAGCGCCAGCCTCGCGGGGCCCCTCTCCACGCCCGCGCCCCCGGCCAAGCTGGAGCGGAGGCCGGGGCAGCCTACACGCCGCCCTCCGAGCTGCGCTGCTCCGCATCCGACGTCGAGAGGGGGCCACTGAACCCGCAGCTCCGGCCCGGCTCAACTTGACGTGTCTCCCACGCCAATCTCCGGGCTGGCGTCGGAGGTGCCGGCGCGGCTTTGGCCGCTCATTGGCTCCCGTCGGGTGTTCTTGGCCCGGTTGGGGAGGCCCGGCGAGCTGCGGCGGGCAGGGCTTGCCTGAGTTCCGCCCCGGCCGGAGCGCCCCCCCCCCCTCCTGCAAGTCGAGCCGGAGCAGACCCAGGCCGGACTTTAAGCGGCCCAGGCTGCGGGGTGCGCCTTCAACCCAAGCTGCCCCCCCCTCCATCTCCCGCCGCCAGACGACCCCCCCCAAAACACCCCTGGAGGCGGTAGAGAGTGGGTGGCGCCCTCTTTTGAGTCACCATATATATTTTCCCCAATCAGGTGATCGCTGTCCTCTGGGTTCCTGTTTGGACAAGAGGGCCCGATCTTTTTGGAGGACAAAAAATAATTTCGCCTCGGTTGGGCTAGAGTGACCTCCGTCAAGGCAGCGAGGTGGGTGGGGTCAGGTGGATCGCCTGCCACTTGCAAATGTGCCCAGGTGGGCAGGGGTGGTCTCAGCGACCCGGTGCTAAGCAGAGATGCGGCGCGATCCTGCGCAGTTTGCGCGAAAGTAAATCTGCTTATGTTGAGGGCTAGGCGGGGTGCTTTTTACTTTCAGTGACGACACATCAAACTAAGCATATTTATTTCCAAGTAAATATGTATACACTCGAGTTGCACGACCCATTGGATCCGCTTCCTTTCGAGTAAGGAGGCAAAGGCCGTGTTTCCCTAAGTAATTCACCAATGGTTTCCAGCTAATCAGCTAGTCAAAGATTGAGGTTGTGTCCTATTCTCCTATTCTATTAAAGCAAGCAAGCAAGCATGTAACCCAGGGAAGGAAGCCCCACAGGTAGGGCCGGGTGTGGCATTGCTCTCACTGTTGGAAAGGCGAGATTTTCCTCCCCAGCATGTTGCCTATTTTTAACATACTAGGATCTTGTCATGTTCCTCGGAAGCAGATTTTTAAAAAAACTCAACTTTCTTCTCAGAAATTCGAGCCCTCGGATTTCATCAGAGCATGTTCATGCAGAGTATATTATTATTATTATTATTATTATTATTATTATTATTATTATTTTCAGAACAGTTTTCCCTTTGTGACATACAGGAACTAGATAAATCGGAACTTAAATCGGAGTAAGTCCCAATAATTTCATTGCGATCGTCATCCAAGTAATTGCGCTTAGAAAAGAGTGAAACGAATATATATATTTAAAAATGTTTCCATACCGATTTTGAAAGATTATATGTCATCTAAAAAGCTGAGAAAGACAAATCATGTCGCTTTATTCTATCAATGTGCAAAATCCAACACTGGATCTGTACGGGATTTCTAGCTTTTTCTAACAAACATAGAAAGAATCCGGGTGTACTAAATGTATTTTTGGAAAGCTTCTTGCACGTTTTAAACTTACTGTACAGTATTCCTGTTAACTCATTGATCAGGATAAATTTAGGACGGTATCCCGCAACTTGGAATTATAGGAGGTTTCCTGTTCTGTTAATTGGCGTTTCTGCTTTAATTCACTCCGTTTAGGACCTTGTCGCCAGAGATCCCCATCCCAGAGATCCTCGTCCAGAGAGAAACACCTTGCAGGAACCTGCCGGAGCCTCGCGAAGTCCGACAGCTTCTCCCGATGGCGGTCATTTGCTTCGTTTGACTTTGTGTAAATGTTTATGCAGGCTGTGGCTTGCTAGCCTTGCCCCGCATTAACCGATAGCAAGGGGCAGCCTATTGCATGTCCCATTCATTTCGGTGCGAGAAGTTTATCCTCTTCCGTTGAAATCAGTGGGGCTTAAAAGTGCTTAATTAACTTGGGCAGGAGCAGCATTGTAAACACATGCTAATTGTCTGGACGTCAAAACAGAAAAAAGGCAGAAAAGGTTTAACCAGAATTAAAGGACAAAGTGATTGTTGCTCCTGTTTACTCGTCGCTGTTTTATGAACGAAAACACCCCGATCCTAGTACAGCACTCATTAAGCACGATCTAGCCAAAGTTAAACTCTTTTGATTCTAATGGGAGACCGTTAAGCAAATGCTTAAAATGCTTCGCAGCCGAAATCAACGGGAGCTGAAAGATAAGAGGCATTGATTTCAACGGAATTTGTTTGTGCTTAATTGGTCGCAGCGCTAGAGAACCGAGGTCTCCGGCCAGTGCACACTTAAGAGAGAGCAGGAACCATGAAGCAGGGGAGCTTACATCTGAGTAAACATGAATAGGATTGCACTGTAACTTCGCAACGTGATCTCAGACTGGAAAGACCCTTCTCGGTTGTGGCAAGAAATCGGGCTGCCGCTTCATTTCTCCCAAGTGTAAACATAATGCACAGCCTCACATACTTTGTAAAAAATGCAAACACACACACACACAGAGAGAGAGAGAGAGAGAGAGAGAGAGAGAGAGAGAACAATGTCTTTATTTTCCTCCCTTCCTTCTTAAAAAACGTATAAAACGCTTCCTCCTCTTTTTGCACTATGAAAGCTCCGAGGTGCACAATTAAGAGGAATGAAAATGACACAAGAGGTTTCTCAGGAATTCGTGAACCGCCTTGAGTACTGGTTCTAGGAGAAAGGAGCGATAACAACACCAACGAAGCGATGTACTCCAGGCTAGTAGTGCAACATTACGCACATTTATATATATATATAAAAGACCCCATTGTGTAGAGCGAGACTTTCTCTAAGATAAGTGAGTATGTTTCCAGTCTGAAAGACGTTCCTCTGTTCCCTTCAGAAAGCGCCGGTGCGGAGTACTCCCCATGCATGTTTTCTCGAAAGTAAGGACTAATGCTTTCAATTGAGATCACTTCCTGTGCAATGTGCATAATTTCAGAGCCCTAGTGCGGATTGGACATCCCTTGGTAGCTATCAGACCGTGGGCGTTCATTGCTGGCTGGTAGGTATCCTGAGGATCCGAAAGCCTTTGAAATTCAGCTCTAACAGCCTGATTTTTTTATATACATCCTTGCTGATTTTATTATATACATCCTTGCACAGAACGGAGTTTCTGTGCATTCAAAGAGTGCACAGGATTTGCAACCTCAGGACACAGTCCCGTGCATGTATAGGATTGCACATGCAATGATGTGATCTTGGGTATTGCTTAGCAGATCCCTATGACAACTCGCCATCTTTGCTGGCAGTCTACGGGCACAATTCCCAGGACACTCTCCTCGCGCGAGTCCCACTGGAATAGATGAGGCGACCTCAGGAGAGCCCCGCCCTTTTTCTCCCGTCCCGGGCGGTAAGCAGGCACCCAATGTTCACATGTCAAGCGTTTTTATAATGGATACCGCTTTTTCTTCCCGCAAAGGCTCACAGATGGAAAAGATCAGGACAGGGGCAGATAATAGCCTTTCCCTGACCCTGACCCTGATCTTTTACCTTGACTGGCTGGTCCGAAATAGCATCGTTAGCTGGCAAGCAACATATATTTATATGTCAATTAGTAGGGAAAAGGGTAATAAATAACTGAAGAAAATGACCGACACTCCATCGGAGTTTCAAAATATACCGAGAAAGGCATGTTCATGGAGCAGTAAAAGGAACGTGCGTAACGTTGATTAAGCATAATGTAGGATTAATGTGGAAAAGGCATAAAGGACAAGATCCACCGAGAAGTTGTCTAGCAGAAAAATCGAGTGGCAGCTGCGGCAGTGGCCTGGGGCAGCTTTTCTTCGTTTCAGCTCCGCAGGATACTGCCCAGCGCCTTGAGCGCTTGAACGCGTGGGGCGTAATAAAATCTTTTAGTTTTGCTAGCCAGTGCCGTGCAGTGTCGGACTCTGGAGAACTGGATTCAAATCCTCGGCCAGCTCTGTCTCGAGCACTGAATTGTGCCCATCTGTAAAGGCTGTGCTCGGGATAAGAAGGCTCTCAATGGCGACTAGTCCTGACGCTGTGTTCTCCCTCCACAGTCGGAGGCAGCAACGCTTCTGGATACCAGCTGCTGGGAAGCGCAGGAGCGAGAGCGTTTCTCTTGCGCACGAATCCTGCTTGTGTGGCTTCCCACCATAGGCATCCGGTTGGCCACCGTGAGAACGGGATGCTGGACTAGACGGGCCATTGGCCTGATCCAGCAGGCTCTTCTTGTGTTCTTAAAATAGGAAGCACCGAGAGGTCACGAACCTCCTGGGGACCCGAAGTGCTTTTGGTGGCTTGTGACCAGAAGTCCGGCCTTTGCGCAAGAAATTTGAAAGTAATCTGGATTATTTCCCCACAGCCGCAAAAGATCTAGACCCCAGATCTGAAAGCCCCGCCCACCACTTTAAGACCTGGGCATTCCGACTTTGAAGGATACTTCTAGGGCCTTACAAATCAGATGGATTTGAGGCATTTTGGATCCACATCAAACTTAAGCAGTCAACTCCCAACTTCATCGAGCTAATCGCGGGGTGGGGTAGGGGGGGAGGAATCAGAAGCGTCCTATTATCTTCTACTACTACTACTATTTAAATTTCTATTTCGTATTTCATCCGAAGATCACAGGGTGGTTTACAACAATATAAAAACACAAATATAGAGAGTTAGGCACACTTAACTGGGAGTGAGCCTCGCCGGGGTCCTCCTATCAAGAGTGTGGCTGACAAGAAATACAGATCGAGCTCCTAAACCTGCTTTAGATACATGGCCACGCTCCTTCTCGATGCCATGCAACAAAAATGAACCTTAAACCAATGCAGACTTTGCGTCTCATTGACAAGGCAGCTATTTTTTCTCGCTGCTGCCGCACCTCCCGGCTTTCGCCTTGTTTAACATCCAGCCTGATGAAGAGCTCCGGAAGATTCAAGATACAAAGGCTCATTATTTTGTGACACCGTGGCCGGTCATAATAGGAGGACTTTTGGAAATAAGAATGACACTTTAACCCTTAGCCATGCACGCTAGTGTAAAACACCTCTTCCTCTGCTTCGCTTATCCTGGTCGGTTTCTCTCTGAGGGAAGCGCATGACTTTGGCAACTAGCTCCCCAAGAGATTGTGTCACCGTTCCTGCTGTGAAATAAGTGGCGGTGCTTCGCCCCGCTTCGCTACCACACCGATAGAATCTACGTTAAAGAATTCCACGTGCCTGCGCAGTTTAAGGGGCATTTGGGATAGCTGCTGTTTTATCCTTCATAGTTTCTCCTGAAGAACACTCACACGTGGTCTGAAACACGAGATGGAGAAACTGCATCCTAAGCCCTTGCCAGGCCCTCTGAGCTTGGCCTCGTTTCCCAATATACAGTAACAGGTTGGAGGCGAAGCGGACAGAGATCACCTAGGAACTCCGACTCTGACAGCCAGGAACCGTCACAGGAGTCTACAGCCCAAACGCCACAGAAAGGCTCCGGGACCTCGAAGAGGCTTAGCTCGCCTTGTGCGGGAGAACGTGTCTTTGTTTCTGTAATACTCAGCCTCTACATGAGAAAGGCTTGCTCTTGGCCGTAAAACAAAATGGGCCGGATCCAGAAAAGGATTCCCGCAACCTACTGGCACAGATACTTTTTTGTATATAAGGAGCTCCTTCCTCTTCCTCCAAGTCCCCTTGATCCCCAGACTTGAGAATGTTTCCTTTTACTTATTTATTTCAGAAAATTTGTATGCCGCTTTATTGAAGAAAAAAAACCTCAAAATGGTTTACAAAAGAAGAAGAGGTGAACGGGTGTCATGATTTACCTTTAAATATAACATTATTTATTTATTTATTTGTTTGTTTGTTTGTTTCCTCTACATACGTTGCACATTCTTCATTTCTTCCTCCTTTGACAGGCGGATTGCACACAGCGGAAAGAAATCACACACGCTTGAAAATCCTTTGCCTCTCATCGCTATCCATCTTTTTAGTTGAAAAATGAAAGATTACCTCCGCAGCACTAAAAGATAATTCGGAACCAATGATTACTAGAAGTCTTTTTTTTTGTCCGCGTAAGGGTTTGAAGGCCACTCTAGCCTGGGCGCAAGCTCCATTAGATTCCAAAGGACTCACCCTTGAGCAGACGCGGTTAGGACGGCGCTGCAAGCTGTCTCAGAGTGGGGCAGAAAACCTGACGCCTTAGAGGGCAGACTGTTGACCTTTTGTCGCCCTCTGTCGGAAATCCGAGTTCCTTTTCGGCACACCTAGCGGTCTTCTTCGGCTACGAAGTGATGCTCAGATACAGTAATAGAATCATAGAATCGCAGAGCTGGAAGGGACCCCGAGGGTCATCTAGTCCAACCCCCTGCAATGCAGGAATCTTTTGCCTATCTCATTTCCTGTTTGTAACGACTATCTAAAATCCTAGCATGAAAACTCGCTATCGTGATACAGTACATGTATTTGTGTCACAAAATTATGTGCAGGACAGGTTTTAAAGCGGTTCTCCCTCCCCGGAGACGGGGAGTTTTCTAAATTGGGCTGGTATAGAGATTACTTTCTCAAAGCAGCTTACATCCATGGAAAGCACAGCAGCAAAATACAGCAACAATAAAAACAGAACCGAGATGGGTAGGTCAGATGCTACACTGCCTTCAATAAAATCACTTCAACCTGGCAAGTCAAAAGCGGAAGAGGACGGAGGGGACCGGAGGTCGCCAGTTTTCGTGCCCCGGGGATGTCCCTCGGAGCGAGGAGTCCCTCAAGCGTCTCCCGTGGCAAGCTGCTCCACAGCACTGGTGCGCTCACGGAGACAGCCCCACCTAGTGGTGTCCGCGCGTGTCCACGGAGACCGGTGGGCAGAATGCAAGGCTCCCACGTAAAGGGTGGAGCCAGAGTCTAGGGCAGGCGGAGCCAACTCATCCTAATCTGGCCCCCTGCCCCGCTCCTCCCTGCTGAGATCTGCAAGCGCAACACTGAGCGGGAGGAGGAGGAGGAGGAGGAAGCTGGCAAGCAGCGCTGCTCCCTGGGCTGGTTGGAAGGCAGGCAGGCAGGCAGAAGGCAGGCAGGTGGGGAAGGGATGAGGGCAGGCGGAAGTTGGTGGAGCAATGCTTCATTTCTTCTAATGTCCCTTGGAGCAAACCAACGTGCTTCTATCTTGGGTGGGGCACCGAGATCGCTTTGAAGTGAGTGGCATAGCTGTCAATTTTTCCCGTTTCTTGCGAGGAATCCTATTCGGAATAAGGGAATTTCTCTTTTAAAAAGGGGGGAAAGTTGACAGCTATGGTGAGTGGTCAGACTGGGAGGAGGAGGAGGAGGAGGACGTGGTTCTTCAGCTTTAGTTGCCAAATAAAGAAGCCAGCAGCTGTCCGAAGTGTGGGATATTTACATTGCAGTCAAACCAACAATATGTGGTGTGTGGCTAGAAAGGCACGCACAGAGAAAGCTGGGTCTCACAGGGTCTACAGGAAATCCTTCCTAGGAGAGCCACTCCCACTGTGTCCAGCCAGGGGGCCAGTCACCCATGCCTGCTCTTCCTTCTTCTGCCTCTTCCTCTGCTTCCTGCGATCTTGTCTCATCTCTCATGCCTCATCCATGACTAGAGATGTAGGTCCATGTTCTGAGTCGGAGACATAACTCAGACTCCACTTTCATCTGAACTACAACATATGCATTTAACTACTTTTAAGCCTGCCTCAAGACTGCTACTGAGTAATTTTTTCTTTCCTTATAAGAAGACTGTTTTGTGTGATTATTGTTTTTAGGGGAGAAAAGGGGAAACAACAGGAAAATCCAGTGTGGGATGTGATACACAAGTAGCAGTCAAGTACAACATTCCTTGTTTTCCTAGAGTGGACATGCGAGGGAATGTTTGGTCCAGCCAGTCAAAAACTTCCTCTTTCCTCCTGGCTGGGAAATACTTCCTTTGCATGTGACTAGAGGTGGGCATGACCTTACCTGCCCAGGTAACAAAAGGGCAAGTCACGCAGCACACTCTCTCTCTTTGACTTCCTCCGTTGTTGGAGCAGCTTTTTAGCTTTTCAGCTTTCAGCCAACAGAGGACACTGGGATTATCCCCATATGGGATAGATCCACACATATCTACTCTGTAACTAAGTCTGCCTTCAGAGATCCAACTGTGAACTGATGATGTGGGTAAACTTCTTTTATCTACTTTACACAAGATTGTGGTGTGCTTATTCTTTTAAGAGGGATCAAAAGGGAACTTACCAGGAACCTAATATTGAGAGGCTTAAACAAGTCTGCAACCAGCTATCTGCTGTGCATTTAAAGGGGGAATGTAAAACTCTGCTAAATAAAGGAACTTGCTAGCGCAAGTTAGGAAGCATATTAATAAACAATATATCCTCTTCTGCCTCCCTGAACATTCCCACATCCAGTCTGTGTTGGATCCTGGGTTACTTAAACAAAAGGCTAAAATGAGTTTATCAATAGCTTTCTTGGTTTTTTTTGCAAGGGGTATTCCCAGTGAATGCTCTGAGTCTTGCCCCCAAATAAACAAATAAATCAGGCTGCTAAGACTATTTATTTGGGGACAGGTGTTTGTTGATAAGCAGAACTTTTCAAAATCTGAACTGAATTCTCTTTAAATGTCCTGTGCCCAGCAATGCTTTTGAAAGAGAGATGAGGGCTTAGTGGGGGCCAGCAGGGAATGAGATGGAGAAAAGGAATGTTCACTTGTCATGTATAAGTGCTTTAGCGCAGGGGCAAGTGTGAGAATGTTCAGGGAGGCAAGAGAGGATATATTGTTTAATTATATCCTGCCCAACTTGTGTTAACAAGTTCTACAATTTAGCAGAGTAACATTCCCCTTTTAAACTTGTACAGTGGATAACGTCTTTGCCAGGCTTGTTTAAGCCTCTAAAATAAGTTTCCTGGTAATTCCCCTTTATTCCCTCATAAAAAGATAGACATGACACAGTCTTGTATAAATGTATAGAAGAGTTTACTCACACACATTCTGCTCACAGATGGATCCCAGAAGGCAGATTTGAGTTACAAAATATACACACCTGGAATCCATCCCATAAGGAGATAGTTCCTTTGTCCTCTCTTGGCAGCCAAGAGAGCATCTCAGGCTAAGAAGATGTTGCTTCTTCGAGGAACGGCATCAGAGAGAGAGATGACTGCCTCCCCTCTGCTGTTTTGTTACCTGCATAGGTGAGGTCACGCCCACCTCTGGTCACATGTAGAGGAAGTCTGTCCCAGCCCAGGAGGAAACAGGAAGTTACGGCTGGCTGGTCCAGACATCCCCTTTTATGTCCACTCTAGGAATGTTGTATTTGCCTGCTCTGTGTTTCACATCCCACAGCAAGTCGATAAACTTCAGCCTGGCGGTGAATGTCAAGAGAGATTCCTTTTCTGAGCAGAACTGACAAGAGAAGGGATGGCCCCTCACCCACAGGCAGAAATCTCTTCTCCTCCTAACTTCCATTTCATCCAAGTAATTGATAGGCAAGGCGTAAAACAGGATCCTGATCAAATCAGAAAGACTTGCACCCGAGTTAAAAAAGAAAAAGGGGTTGGGAGAACCCAGCCACGGACTCATTTGTAAATAAATGCACCCATTTCACATTTCAGCAAGTAATAAGATGGGTGGCATGAGACTTACCATGATACAGGCCTGGGGTAGACCACGTCAGGCTTCAGGTATGGGGGCTTGTTCACACAGCTGTACAGCACATCTACAAAACAACAACAACAACAAAGATTCCCTGCTCACAGCCTTCTCACTGATATATTAGTTCAGAGGTTTTCAAACTTTTTGGGTCCACAGCTCCCTTAACCAACTACCTTCTTTCTGCATCACCCCTGTGTGGCTCAGGAGCTGGCAGCCTCTCACCCTTTTTTGAGCACCCTCCCTCGTAGAGTGTTCCCTCAGCCTCCTCTCCTCTCCCCTCTCCTTGGGAATCATCTGGACAGCTGTTGCTGCCACCCCTGGTCTCCCCCCCCACCCTAAAGAGAGGTGCCTCCCAGAGGCACCTTTAGCCTGGGGTGCTTGTAGCCAGGGCTGCTGCAACAAACAGATGTGCAAGCCTTTGGCAAGCAGAGATGTGAGAGAGCATCAGAGGAGGGAGGGAAGGAAAGAGGGACAGAAGCCAGTGTTGCCCCCAGCACCCCTGACCATCATTCAAGGCACCCCAGGGTGCCACGGCACACTGGTTGAAAACCACTGTACTAGTTTATTCTCTGCAAGGACCGAGAGGTTTGAAGAAGTATTTTTCGATAAAGACTTCAGAATTCCAGAATGCCCTATTGTGTTATTTGGTGGACTTTTTGCAGGGACGACGAAGTGTACATCACAAATTACTAAGGATTAATTTCAAGTTGATATACCAATACTAAAAGTTCACCCCTCTCTCCCCCGCACTTTAACAACTTTGTATTTTTCCTCCCAAGTTCTTCATTGCTTCACAAACATTATCCCAGTAATGGTCCCAAGAAACCTGGAAAGCAGGCCACTATTGTTTATACCCATATTACAGCTGGGAAGGATGTGGTTGATAAATGTTGGCTTGCGTAAGGTATTGTGCAAAATGCTTTCCCTTCATTACCAATAACTACAGCTTACCCTTCTTTGCACCATCACACACACAATGCACCATGATTTACAAGGCAGATGAGACCTTCCTTTGTAGGGTGAAAGCAGGTGAAAATGGTTACCTACCATAGCTAAGTGGTACAGCATCTGTTTTGCTTGCAGATGGTTCCTGATTCAATCCCTGACATCTCCAGGTATGTCTAGGAATGTCCTCTGAAATCCTGGAGAGCAGCTGCCACTCAGTATAGGCATTACTAAGCTAGATGAACAAATGGTCTGACTCAGATGGTATAAGGCAGTTCCCTATACTCCTTTGTTCCTAAGAGGTGCCCCAAGCCTGTCTAGTACCTCTTTTGGACCCCAAGTGGCCAACATTCTCTCTCACACACACTAGGGCTGAGCAGGAAAAATGTAAAGGCAGAGTCAGGCCCGGATGATGACATTGTATGGGGGGGGGGGAGAGAGGAGAGGCATGCCATGGCCACAATACATGCTCAGTGACTCCTTACATTCCATCTGGGTTCCATTTATTGGAAGAGGTGTGTGGGCAGGATGCTGTTTTGCTGTCCCCTTGTTGGGCTTGGTGGGTGCATGCGCTGCAGAAGTTCAGTCAAGTTCACCACACAAAACAGCCATTTGGCAGAGTAGTTTTTACTAGGTCAACACCAACATACACACACTATTTACAGATGTTAAAAGTAGTCTTCTCTCTCTGAGCCCAGAGAGGGTTCTTTGCTTCAAAGTCCTTGCTGTGTTAAAGTCCAAACCAAATTCTAAGCTCAGTTGCTTTCAAAGTCCTGCAACTGATAGAATTATCTGATTTTTGAAGTCTGACAATTTTCCTACATCTTCCTCAAAAAGTCTTCATTCAAATCCACAGTTCCAACAGACTGCAGGAATTGTTGAGGGCTATCTCCTACCACAACCCACACAGAATGCTATAACCTGAACCCTTTTATACATAAGGTTATTTGCCAAATCTTCCCAGTAACACAGATAAAAGATTCACAAGATGCACGCAGGTGAGGAGTGAGTTATCACTGCTGACTCATGGAGAATTAACCCATTAACTGCAATCCTTAACACCCCTAAATTGCCACCTGGGGCACATTTTTCCTAGGACCACCAGACTAGGTGTTTCCAGGAGAACACCTGACACAACCTGAAACAGCTCGGGCAAGGAATTCTTGGTGCAGCAGGGAGGTCGGTACACCAATAGGAATCCTGTACTGTCCTATTGCCTAACTTCCAGAACATGCACTCAGCAAACTGGGTTTCCCTAATAGGACTCTTGGTGAAAACTAATGACTTCCTAAAAATTCACACACAAGTGAGTCCCATGGAGTTCAGTGAGGCTTTCTCCCAGTTACAGTACGTAGGTGTAGCTTCAGTAAACATTGACTGATTAAACATTTACTGATTATTCAAAATATTTTTGGGGGGGGGGTTAAATCCCAGAAAAAATGTTAACCAAAGAGCAGTGTATCAAGCAAATGTAATTAGCCCCTAAACATAGTGAGTTACCTGAACCCGTAGATGTGCTCAAGGTGCAGAACCCTCTTCAGACCCTGAAGGGAAACATTCCTGTGACTGGCAGGCAGTATGGCCTTTCTGGATTGCCAAGATTGGTTTAAATCAGGGGAATGTGTGGCCCTCTAGAAGTTACTGAACGCCAACGTCCATCAGCCCCCCGCAACTCAGCTGTCAGAGATTATGGGACTCGTCTCAATGTCTGGTCAGCCAGATTCCCCAGCCCTAGTTTACTGGAAGTCTGACCTCCTCCCTTGGCTGGTCAGCAGAGCCTTAAGGCCTGCCTGCTGCACTTCAGGCCCTTTGCTCCAAATCTCAGGGCCCACTAGTCTGGGTTCTGCATCTCTGGCCTTTACCTGACAGTTGTGGCAACTTTCCACAGCTGGGATGGAGATGAACTCGCCACAGGAATTCTGTTATTCAGCAGCATCCCATGGTGAGGGTAACATGTGCTCTGTCCTCGAGAATATTTGTCTGAAGTGGTTAATTTCAATGGGATTAAGTGCCAATGATTTTAAATTGCTGATAATAACTTTTTCTGCTTGGGACATGGTGTAAGCATTAACCATTTGATATAATTTATTTTCTATGGTCTAATGGGTTTGTATCAGCAGGCCTAATGACTGTTTCTATTTAATGTTCAGATGTTTAATTGCAAGGAAACACTTCAACACCATTAGATTAAAACAAGCTACCAGCTTCTCCTTGCCTGTGGTCTGGCAGGGCTCCAAACACTGTTTAAAGCAATCTCATATGTTTAATTCTTGCCACACGGCTTGCTTACTGCCCTGGGGAGAGAACCTAAACAATCCAATCTGGCCATTTCAAACATTTCAGTAACATCCCCCTCTAAAGGGCTCATAAAAATTTACTGTGTCAAATCACAGTGGCACTGGCATTGGTACAAAGATGAAATAATTCTGTCAAGTCTCACTGTATGACATGCTAAATGAACATAGCAGCAACTTTCAAGCATATGGTCAAATACACAAAAATTGGTGTTGAACTTCAGAATAAACTGGATTCTGTGGCAGACTTGGAGGACTGGGTCCCATGGATTTGTTTCTGATTGGATTCCAGATAATCTCAAATCTGTATTTAATCTGAAATGAATGTGGTGTGACCTGCAAGCAGCACTAAATCTGCCCAGAGCCTCCATGGTCAAGAGTGATGACATTATCTCCTCATGCCAAAGTTTAGATGTCATGGTGTGGCTGGGCAAGCCATACAGCTATTATTGCAATTTACCCAGATGATGCTGGGATCAGACAAAGGGTCGCCAAAGTGGAGGGTGTCTAGGTTTGCCACTGGTACATCTGTGCAACTCTGATGTTGCTTTTGCCCTTCTTTGCAGATAACCTAAACTTATTCCAGTTTTGGAAGGGCAGCCCCATCACTCTGTCCCATCACATCTGCTGCTGATGGCTACACTCTTGGTCCTGGAAGCCTCTGATCCTACAGCTATCTTCACACTGCACATCCTTCATAACACACCTTCATAGTTTTTACTTCATTTACAAATATGCACACAGAGCATAGGTGGAGGCAAATGGGCACTCCAACAACAGAATGTAGGCCCCCAGGGAGCCCCAGTTCCAGCTATTTCACAAAGCTAAAAATATATACTTCTCTCTCCTTACCTCTCTGTCACTGCATGTACACATTTTGGTCTGAGAGCCTCCCCCCACCTCAAGTAATTGTCTGTAGCCATGAAAGGGACCTTAAGTTGCCAAAGGCTGAGTCTGCATATTCACTAGGGCTCTGTGTGTAGCCAACTCACTGGATCATCACCTTGTCGTGGTGAGTGGGCTTGCATGTTCCTATGACTTTTGTGAGTGAAGCCGTCGGGAATCTCGTACTCCCAGCAGGGTCACCCAAGATGGCATAGCTGTCAACTTACAGATTTGAAAATAAGGGACCAGCAGCCTTGAAAATAAGGGATCAGCAGCCAAAATAAGGGACCTGCAGCCTCACCTGTTCCAGGCACTCCAGTCTTCCTGGCCTCCTGCAGTCTGGTCAAACTCATGCTGGTAGCTTCGAGAACACTGTCCAACCAACTTTGTAACCAGAGGTTCAACTGAATAGAATCTGAATCACATGCACCACAAGGCCTATGCAGCCTCAACTTAAGATGGCTCCCCGGCCTGGCTTTGCACTGCAAAGTTTGCAGCAGCATGTGCAACAAAATGGCATATTCAAAACCCCCCTCAGCTTGCATTAACTAGCCACACACACACAGCTTCCCCCCCTCGCCACGAGATCGCCAGTCACCCACCATTTTAGTCAACCAGCTCCTTTCTTTCCCCCCATAAGTCAATCGAAGGAGCCTCCAAAACAAATTCAAAAGCCCCCCCTCCCACGAGATCTCCTTTCCTTTTCCCCCACCATGTGCCCCCGCTCCAGACAGACCTTTTTGCCGGCAAGGGTGAGTGGGCCGTCAATGACGTATCCATCCGATTCCGATCCGAGCACTCAGCACAGGTATGTTCAACTTCTGAGCCCCTCTGAGCCAAAGGCAGAAAGCCCAGCCAGCAGCCAAACGAAGCCTCAAGGAAAACCACCGTCACCTCTCCACTGGGAAGCGCTGAGCAAAGGCAAAGGTCCCCAGGGAACGCAGCCAATTTGATCAGCACAAGGCATGCAAGCTCCACCCCCCAGTCGTTCTTAGACTTCTAATTGGGTGAGCAACACAGCCAAGCAACACAGTTGGAGCCTCCCTCCTCCCTGGCCGGCAGGGAGGGAGGGAGAGGAGCTGCTTTCTTTGAAATTTAAGGGACATCATTTAAGGGACATTTAAGGGTCATCCATCAATAAGGGACAGCAGCGGGACATGGCACTGGAATAAGAGACTGTCCCTTCAAATAAGGGACGCTTGACAGATCTGCAAGATGGTAAGGTCAAAGGGAAGGAGCTAGACAAAGAATGATCCAAGAAGTCCTCAACGGCAGAACAGGTGGATGATAACAAGCGGTATGTTACAACAGCTGTGAAGGCGGATGAAGGCTGCAGCAGATATGAATATACCGGTTTGTTGTGACTACTTCATGCCATTGGAACAGAGCCCTACTGCAAAGACAGTCAGCGTGCACTGATCTACACACATAAAACAAATTCACGCACAGGCGTCTTCCCAAACCCATCCCAAACTCCGAAAGTCCAATGGCAATCAGCAAATGGTATCGGGGGCAGGATCGTGAAATCTGGAAGCCCCCAGTCATGAACCGGCACATGGGCGGTGGATACAGATTCAGTCGTTCTGACTCAAGGAACGAGGCAGTTGAGCAGCTCGGCAGCTGTATCCATGACTGAGCAGCCCTTTTTAGGATCCACTCTGCTCGCCCCGAAAAGAGGCTAGAAAAGGTGCCCTAAACATACTCTGCCTCCCTTTTTCCCTGACTGGATTACTGCGCCCAGTCAGGTCACCACCTAGTGGTCGTAAAAGACAATTGAACTTTGGAACATGGAATATACGGACTTTGTCAGATAGCACAGACAGTGAGCGTCCTGAACGCAGAACTGCCATCATTGCAAGAGCTGTGACGTTTTAACATTGATATTGCAGCACTTCAAGAGACTCAAAGAGCAGGTGAGGGAAAACTGAAGGAAGAAAAAGGAGGCTATACTTTCTTCTGGAAAGGTCTCTCTGAACAAGAACATCAAATACATGGGGTAGGCTTCGCTATCAAAAACGATCTTGTGGAGCTCCTGTCAGAAGTCCCTACCAGCATTAATGAGCGACTCTCAACCCTTCAAATAAAGCTCACCAAAAACTGACAGGCTACTATTATAAGTGCTTTATGCACCAACACTGGATGCCGATGATGACATTAAAGAAATATTTTACTCTCAGCTGGATACCATCTTATCAGAGACGCCTAAGGAAGATAAAATTATCCTCCTGGGTGATTTTAATGCAAGAGTTGGGCGAGATTTCAATCTGTGGTCTGGGACTATTGGGAAAGAAGGAATTGGTAACAGCAACCAGAACAGAATCTTACTTTCGACGATATGTGCAGTGCACAACCTTGTTGTTACCAACATACTCTTTCGACAGAAAAATAAATTTAAAACTTCATGGAGGCATCCTCAGTCAAAACACTGGCACCTCTTAGACTATGTTATTGTCTGTGCTAAAGATCGCCATGATGTGCTCCTTACCAGAGCTATGACGAGTGCTGGACAGATCACTGACTAATACGTTCCACAATGGCTATCAAGATTATACCTCAACGCAGGCTTCAAGGAAGGAAACCAAGGTGCAAAATGAACACTCAAGCCCCCATTAAGTGGGATTGCTTCCAAACGACTCTTAAGGACCATCTGCTTTCAGAATTCCCTGATAACATCAAGGAACACTGGACCAAGCTAAAAACATCCATTATTGCAACCTATGAATAAGCTATTGGATACCAAACCAAGAAACACCAGGACTGGTTTGATGAGAATGACAGTGAGATTGAATGACAAAAAAAGGAAGGCCTTTCAGATCTGGCAAAGAGATAGAAACTGTGCCACCAAGAAAAAAACCTATGCCAACGCTAAGGCTGAGGTTCAAAGAAGAACCAGAGTACTAAAAAACACCAGGTGGATAAAAAAAAGCTCCAGAGATCCAGCACTTAGCCAACACTCATGATGCACAGAGTTTCTTTAAAGCCACAAAGACCATCTATGGGCCGATAAATCATGGCATATGCCCCCTACGCTCAGCAGACGGTATCACACTTCTAAAAGATAAAGAAGCTATTGCACTGTGCTGGAAAGAACATTACCAACATCTCCTTAACCGCAACTCCCCTGTAGCTGCTGAGGTCCTCTCACAAATTCCGCAAAAACAAGTTAGAGATGAGCTTGCAGTATCTCCAAATCTGGGAGAGTTGTGTACAGCTATTAACCAAATGAAAAATAACAAAGCCAGTGGACCTGATGGGATGCCTGCCAAAATCTTCAAAGTGGGAAGAATTGAACTTACACAACAACTTCACAAGCTCATTGAAAAAATCTGGGAAAGAGAAGAGATCCCAGCAGACCTTAGGGATGCCAAAATTATCAATCTCTTTTAAAAAGGTGACAGAACTGATTGTGGAAACTATTGAGACATCTCTCTATTAGCTGTGGCCGGCAAAATTCTTGCAAGGATCTTAGCAAACTGTCTCTTAACAATATCCAAGGTGACCCTTCCTGAAATCCAAAATGGTTTTTGGCATTCTATAGGGACAGTAGACATGATTTTCACCACTCGACAGCTTCAAGCAAAATGCAGAGAGCAAAACAAACCCCTGTATATGGCGTTTATTGACCTAAGGCTTTCAACACTGTAAATTGTAATGCCCTGTGGACTGTCCTTCTGAAAATTGGCTGCCCAGATATATTTGAAAACATCATTCAGCTCCTCCATGATAATATGACAGCAACAATCGCAGATAACAATGGCTCTCAAAGTGAACCATTCACAGTGGGATCGGGTGTTAAACAGGGTTGTGTTATTGCCCCAACTCTATTCATTATTTTCATTGCCATGATCCTACACTTTGTTGAAGGGAAACTCCCCACCAGAGTAGAAATCATATAACGAACAGATGGAAAGCTCTTCAGTCTGAGCAGGCTGAAAACAAAGAGTAAGGTTACCGTAACTTCCGTCATAGAGCTTCAGTATGCTCATGACAACGTAGTGTGCGCACGCTCAGAGGATGACCTCCAAACCATCCTAAATTTCCTAAATATCTTTGCAGAAGCTTACGAAAAGCATGGCCTATCACTCAACATCCGAAGAAAAGAGTGCTGCCCGGTCTTATTCAACATCTTTATCAACGACTTGGATGATGGACTCAAGGGCATCCTGATCAAATTTGCAGATGACACCAAACTGGGAGGGGTGGCTAACACCCCAGAGGACAGGATCACACTTCAAAACGACCTTGACAGATTAGAGAACTGGGCAAAAACAAATGAGATGAATTTTAACAGGGAGAAATGTAAAGTATTGCACTTGGGCAAAAAAAATGAGAGGCACAAATACAAGATGGGTGACACCTGGCTTGAGAGCAGTACATGTGAAAAGGATCTAGGAGTCTTGGTTGACCACAAACTTGACATGAGCCAACAGTGTGACGCGGCAGCTAAAAAAGCCAATGCAATTCTGGGCCTCATCAATAGGAGTATAGCATCTAGATCAAGGGAAGTAATAGTGCCACTGTATTCTGCTCTGGTCAGACCTCACCTGGAGTACTGTGTCCAGTTCTGGGCACCACAGTTCAAGAAGGACACTGGCAAACTGGAACGTGTCCAGAGGAGGGCAACCAAAATGGTCCAAGGCCTGGAAACGATGCCTTATGAGGAACGGCTAAGGGAGCTGGGCATGTTTAGCCTGGAGAAGAGGAGGTTAAGGGGTGATATGATAGCCATGTTCAAATATATAAAAGGATGTCACATAGAGGAGGGAGAAAGGTTGTTTTCTGCTGCTCCAGAGAAGCGGACACGGAGCAATGGATCCAAACTACAAGAAAGAAGATTCCACCTAAACATTAGGAAGAACTTCCTGACAGTAAGCTGTTCGACAGTGGAATTTGCTGCCAAGGAGTGTGGTGGAGTCTCCTTCTTTGGAGGTCTTTAAGCAGAGGCTTGACAACCATATGTCAGGAGTGCTCTGATGGTGTTTCCTGCTTGGCAGGGGGTTGGACTCGATGGCCCTTGTGGTCTCTTCCAACTCTATGATTCTATGATTCTATGATTCTAACAAGTACAACAAGTTCTCTGCAGCGCCACAAATCCAACTCAATGGTGTAATGTTGGAAAATGTCAATCACTTCTCCTACCTAGGCAGTTATCTTTCCACAAAGCCAACTTTGATGCCAAAATCCAGCATTGCCTGAGCTCTGCGAGTGCGGCTTTCTCCCGATTGAAGTGCAGAGTGTTTGAGGACCAGGACATTCGCAGGGAAACCAAAATGCTGTTTTACAAAGCTATTGTACTACCAACCTTACTATATGCTTGTGAAACATGGACCACTTATAAACACCATCTCCAACTCCTTGAAAGATTCCACCAACGGTGTCTCCAAAAAATTGTACACATCACTTGGGAAGACAGGCAAACTAATATGAGTGTACTGGAAGAAGCAAAGATCACCAGTGTTGAAGCAATCATTCTTCAACATCAACTTCATTGGACTGGTCATGTTGTGCAGATGCCTGATGATCCTCTTCCAAAACAACTACTCTATTCTGAACTTAAAAATGGAAAGCGTAATGCTGGTGGTCAACAAAAGAGGTTTAAAGACTGTCTCAAGGCAAATCTAAAAAAATGCAGTATAAACACGGACAACTGGGAAACACTGGCCTGCGAGCACTCCAGTTGGAGAACAGCCTTTACCAAAGGTGTCATGGGCTTTGAAGACATTCGAACTCAGGACACAAGGGAGAAACATGCTAAGAGGATGGCACGCTTGGCAAATCCACACCGTGATCAACTCCCACCCAGAAACCAATGTCCCCACAGTGGAAGGATGTGTGGATCCAGAATTGGCCTCCACAGTCACTTACGGACTCATTGTTAAAACCGTGTTTATGGAAGACAATCTTACTTGGCTACAAGTGATTGCCAAAGAAGAAGAAGAAGCGCATTGCCCAAATAACAATGTGAATCAGGGTGATTTGGCTCAGGATCTCACATTTCTGAACTAGAATACTCTCTTGATAGACAAGCGTCTTAAAGTGGATCAGGGACCCTCTAAGCTTCCAAGTCACTCTGTGACAGTGCTACAGTGGTCATGAAATGGGCATATCTAAGGCCACACTACAACACTTAGAAAAATGATCACAGTATTTTATGCACTACATTATTTTGATAAAAAAATTAAATGTTGTCACCATAATATGAAAGCATAGTTTAAATATCAGAATGCTTCCATGTAGTATTAATACTGGCTGGGAGAAGGAGGCTCCCTTCTTCTTGAGGCTGGCAGTGGATGTTCAGCATTAGTCTCTGTGCCTTTACAACATCCTTCACTGGCTGGCTGCATGGATCTGACATTTAGTCTTCCAAGATGAATAGGCTTATGAAAACCTTGTGCCTTGCTTGGTGAGGCAAGCTTGAGATCTGTCAGCATCTCCATCAATGCGACACAATGCTGGAAGAGGAAGCAAAATGGTAAACAGAGCTTCCTTGGCAAATGACAGAGCCTGTTGGAGAGAAACTATCTGCAGTAACATCTGGCCCCCAGCCAGAGTCTCTTCCTGGAGAGAGGGAAAGAAGGAGTCTGAGGAAACAAGGAGGGATGATTTGCATGTGCCCAATTCACTCCCCCCGCCCTCTCTATTGCACAACACAGTAGTTATGAGACCCAAGGCCAGAGCTATAGGCATGGGGTAGGGGTTGCTTAGCCCTCCAGGCATATCATTTGGTGCCTTCCTTGGTTTTTCAGGGGGAAAGTACATAGTTAGGCCTGAAGGAGCATCTCCACCCCCATTGTTCAGCCCGGACACTGAGGTTCAGCGCCAAAGGCCTTCTGGCGGTTCCCTGGCTGCAAGAAGCCAAGTTACAGGGAACCAGGTAGAGGGCCTTCTCGGTGGTGACGCCCACCCTGTGGAACGCCCTCCCACCAGATGTCAAAGAGAACAACAACTACCAGACTTTTAGAAGACATCTGAAGGCAGCCCTGTTCAGGGAAGTTTTTAATGTGTGACATTTTGATGTATTTTTAATTTCTGTTGGAAGCCACCCAGAGTGGGCAGGGTATAAATAAATTATTATTATTATTATTATTATTATTATTATTATTATTATTATACTTATGGAAAGCAAGAGAAAGCATGTAGCCTGTATTTTACCTGTTCAGCAAGCATTATACTTGATTTCACCTTCCAGCATTTAGGTCTATGAAGGTGGTACCTTGGGTTACAGACACTTCAGGTTACAGATGCTTCAGGTTACAGACTCCGCTAACCTAGAAATAGTATCTCGGGTTAAGAACTTTGCTTCTGGATGAGAACAGAAATCGTGCGATGGAGGTAGTGGGAGGCCCCATTAGCTAAAGTGGCACCTCAGGTTAAGAACAGTTTCAGGTTAAGAACAGACCTCCAGAACAACCATTTTAAACATGGGGACAGGTAACATTAACACTTGACACAGAATTTGTTGGACCTTTGCTTGCATCATGCATCCAGGATAAGTTGCCATAATTTAAGAAGGAAATAGCCAAATTGGAGAGAATTCAGAGGAAAGCTATAAATATGCTAAACAGTTATTAAGGCATGTTATAAACTTTAAAGGAAGTTGAAAGATTAAATGAATCTTTGTTCACTAAAATTTGCTCTTATCTTTCCATTTCATCTGCTAAGATGTTGGTTCAAAAATCACGCTTTTGTTTGATCCCATCTTGATTGCTGCAGTGCCCTTCTCTCTGATATTCTTCCTCTCAGTCCTGGATTTGGCAGCTTGTTATCCATTGTCTTGCTTGCATTAAGGGTCAAGACTGCAGCAGGTCTTGAACTGCTCGTAAGTTGACAGGAGTCAGGTAGGAATTTACTGTAACTCACCATTGGTAAAAGGAGTGCCGTGCAGAGACACCAAGCTCTCTGAACAAGGGATTGTCCTGACACCAACAGGCCAGAGCAGGTCAGATGATACACATAGAATCATAGAGTTGGAAGAGACCACAAGGGCCATCGAGTCCAACCCCCTGCCAAGCAGGAAACACCATCAGAGCACTCCTGACATATGGTTGTCAAGCCTCTGCTTAAAGACCTCCAAAGAAGGAGACTCCACCACACTCCTTGGCAGCAAATTCCACTGTCGAACAGCTCTTACTGTCAGGAAGTTCTTCCTAATGTTTAGGTGGAATCTTCTTTCTTGTAGTTTGGATCCATTGCTCCGTGTCCGCTTCTCTGGAGCAGCAGAAAACAACCTTTCTCCCTCCTCTACGTGACATCCTTTTATATATTTGAACATGGCTATCATATCACCCCTTAACCTCCTCTTCTCCAGAACACCCCACTCCCAACAAAATCTTCTGAATGAAGCTTGCCAACTGATCTGAGTATCTGGGTGCTTGCTCCTGCTGGCAGCAGACCCTGCCATTCAATGTCACAGAAGCTGGGTTCGACAGAAGGCCACACAATTACAGCACTTGACTAAGCTAAAGATGATAATATATTCACACTCTATTCTGTCTTATCATTATCTTGAGAGTAGGCACATCACACCACTTTCTTTTTCTTTCTTTTTCTTTTTTTGTCACCATCTTAAGTTGCCCATTCTAAATTAATTTGATTTTTTTCAAATTGCTTCTCCAAAGAATGAGCTCATACAGAATTTGAAAACTTGATACCAGGGATGTCTGTCACAGATGGAGCTCCTTTCATCGATAAGGACAAAGCAAACGAAAAAGAATGAGTATGGATAAAGGTTTTAATAAAACTAAGAATGTTTCACTTATTTTAAAATTACAGTGAAGGCGTAAAGTAGAACAAAGAGATATTTTCAACAGAGAGCCAATCGTATGGGTGCCTCCTTTGCTTTGCATTTATATCACTGTTTCCACTGCCTGACCCTTGCTTTGCCACACCATAACAAAGTCATGTTGTACAACAGAAAATTAGCAGCCTGTGTCCAAGGAATTGGACTGGAGATGTAAAGAAGGATAGGCAGAACGACACTAAGTACTAAGGGGGCTTGCTTGGTGGTTCTGCCACCCTCAGAAGCTTAGGGTGGGGGTGGGCCAGGAGAGGACATTCTCTGCTGCAGCCCCTAAATTGTGGAACTGCCTCCCCACAGAGGTGTGTCTAGCAACCTCGGTAAACTGTTACAAGTATGTATTTGAACTCACATGCGTGACCAGACACTAATGAGAGGTTTAGGATGTTTTGCTGGAGTTATAACATGTGTCTGTTATGAACACGTGTCTACCCTCAACCCTATGGCCACAGGAATTTCTTACACAAGAGGCCTAAAGAAACCTTGGTTTATTATACTAAATGACAGAATATATGTAAATACTGCTTCTGACAGCAGCATTACAGTTTAAGCAGGCAGCAAATCATACCTTGAGTGGAAGAGCGGGAGAATCCAGTCTGAGATCAGACGGGTGCCAGGGTCACAAGAGTTCATAATGGAAGGTCTCCTGTCATATTAGAGTTATGACGGTTTTCTTACCTATGCCATGATCTACAGTCATAAGTATAAAATAAGTTCAGATGGACACACACACCTATTCACAATACAGCTTTCAGCAAATGCTGAAGATGCACCTCTTTATGTTTCGGACCCATTGTATTTTCATGTGATTTCATTCTTGGTAATTTATTTTGTTTAAAATGTTGTATTTTAAATTGTTGTAACCCTCCCTGGGACCTTTGAGTGAAGGGCGGGTAATAAATTAAATGATGATTATGATGACGACAACAATATTTGAATGGTGACAAAGCACACCTGTGAAAGAAGAATTAATGGAAGTGAACATTCCTCAGGTCTGGCTCATAAGATCATAAGAGTGCTGCTGGATCAGACCAGAAAGCATCTACTCCAGCATCCTTCCTATTCCAGCAGCAGCTAGCCACATGCCAGGTAGCCCACACCTGGGGGATAAAGGCAGCAGGACTCTCCTTATACTTATTCTTCTGAAATATACTCAGAGTCGAGTGTGGATTTCATGCTCTTTATTCAGCTCATAGTAGTGAGGAATGAAAGTTCCCCTAAAATATCTGCTTTATATACATTATTTACACAACGGGCCGCACGTGATTGGCTAACAACAACTACCAGACTTTTAGAAGACATCTGAAGGCAGCCCTGTTTAGGGAAGCTTTTAATGTTTGATGTATCATAGTATTTTAATATTCTTTTGGAAGCCGCCCAGAGTGGCTGGGGAAACCCAGGCAGATGGGCGGGGTATAAATAATAAATTATTATTATTATTATTATTATTATTAATTCTGGGATTCTCCTGTAGGCCAATCAGGTTGCGGATTCACTTCCACCTGGAGCTGGATTGGGTGGCTCCTGTGGACCAATCATACTGCTGCATTGTTCTAGGACCAATCAGACTGCTGCATTCTGGATCCTATTGTTCTAGGACCAATCAGACTGCTGCATTCTGAATCCTATTGTTCTAGGACCAATCAGACTGCTGCCTTTTGGATCCTATTCAACTCAGTACATAACATCTTCCAAAAATATAAGAAATAGAACCCTGAGGAAATTTAAAGGTTTTTGCCTGGCACTAAAAGGACATCAGAGTTGGTGCCGGGTAATTCTTCCAACAATATCAAACTACTTCAAATAATCATGGCTTCCTCCCACCCTCAAAAAGAAATCATTGGAACTATAGATCATTAAAGGTGCTAATAATTACTGGGAGGCCCCTATCCCCCCTCAGAAGGCGGGGGGGAGCAGGGAGTCTCCTAACAATTCTCACCACCCTTCACAAGGAACAGTTCCCATGAGTCTGCTTTAAATGTATGGTGCTGATGGGGCCTTACTCCCATGGAACAATAGGATTGCAGCCTTCATCTTCCTCACCTTCTGCAGTGACAGCAGAAAGGTAGAGGGAGCCCACTACAGGGTGGGCAGGGGTGATTCTTATTTGATCACATCTTTTGCATCAAAGCAAGTTCCATTGCTACCTGGCATGTAGTGGAGGGGCAGGGGTGTGCGGCAGAACAGTTCCCTTGCCTTCCAGCTGTTGAGGACTCCACCCATTCCCCTCTGATCCAACTGATTAGCCAGTGTTTCTGCTACTGTGGTTGCTGAGCAAGTTTCAGCCTGCTTTCTCCTCACCTCCCTGTGGACCAGCTTCTTGCATGAACAAATGGTCTGGCACTCAGGTGGGACAGATCCTTTGGGTAATGCAATGTGTCCAGCAAGCTCATACGATCCAAAATTTAAAAGTTATGGGAGAAACAAAAAGTAGCATAAAATGAAACAGAATTCCACACAACCTTATCCTTGAAAGGCACACATAAGATCAATAATCTACCTTGCAGTTGTAAGGGTCTCCTCTAAGCTTTTCAATGACAGGCAAAATCACAGAGAAAAAAGTTGCATTTTATCCCCTGGGATCAGGGAGGGGAAGACTGACAGGTGGTGAGGGACAGCTGTCTCCCTAGTGGCTTGTCAGACTATACACACATTCACTCTGATCAGCTATTATTTTCAATGCAAGGAAGAAGAGTTAAAAGGTGATAAAAGAGGACATGTTTTTCACTTCCTGCTAGGGAGAAGGGGGAAGGCTAATCCTGTATACAGTGGTACCTTGGGTTAAGAATGTAATTCGTTCCGGAGGTCCGTTCTTAACCTGAAACTGTTCTTAACCTGAAGCATCACTTTAGCTAATGGGGCCTCCCGCTGCTGCCGCGCGATTTCTGTTCTCATCCTGAAGCAAAGTTCTTAACCCGAGGTACTATTTCTGGGTTAGCGGAGTCTGTAACCTGAAGCGTATGTAACCTGAAGTGTATGTAACCCGAGGTACCACTGTATTGGAGAAAAATGGAAGGTGCACGGCATGACAGCTTCCTTGCAATGGAGAAGCCTGTCTTTTGTTTATGTTGGGGACTGACATCACAGGTCCCTCCAGATGACTACAGTTCCCATCAGCCCCAGCCAGCAAGGCTAAGAGTGATGAGTGGTGGGAGTGGGAGTTCAACAACATCTGGAGGGTGACAGATAGGCTGCAGATAACACTCACCCATCCATGAGTCTTGATAGGTATTTTATGATTGTTCTCCAAATGGTGTTGAATTTCACTGCTGATGAACAAAAGTGAGGTGCCTGTCTCTGATAAATTGGGATTATTGAATATGCACATGCATATTTGGATGCAAATTTGTTGTTGTTGTTGTTTAGTCGTTTAGTCGTGTCCGACTCTTCATGACCCCATGGACCAGAGCAAGGTGATGTCTCTACTTTTTAAGATGCTGTCTAGGTTTGTCATTGCTTTCTTCCCAAGAAGCAGGCGTCTCTTAATTTCATGGCTGCTGTCACCATCTGCAGTGATCATGGAGCCCAAGAAAGTAAAATCTCTCACTGCCTCCATTTCTTCCCCTTCTATTTGCCAGAAGGTGATGGGACCAGTGGCCATGATCTTTGTTTTTTTGATGTTGAGCTTCAGACCATATTTTGCACTCTCCTCTTTCACCCTCAATAAAAGGTTCTTTAATTCCTCCTCATTTTCTGCCATCAAGGTTGTGTCATCTGCATATCTGAGGTTGTTGATATTTCTTCCAGCAATCTTAATTCCGGCTTGGGATTCATCCAGCCCAGCCTTTCGCATGATGAATTCTGCATATAAGTTAACTAAACAGGGAGACAAAATACAGCCTTGTCTTACTCCTTTCCCAATTTTGAACCAATCAGTTGTTCCATATCCAGTTCTAACTGTAGCTTCTTGACCCACATAGAGATTTCTCAGGAGACAGATGAGGTGATCAGGCACCCCCATTTCTTTAAGAACTTGCCATAGTTTGCTGTGTCAAAGGCTTTTGCATAGTCAATGAAGCAGACGTAGATGTCTTTCTGGAACTCTCTAGCTTTCTCCATAATCCAGCGCATGTTTGCAATTTGGTCTCTGGTTCCTCTGCCTCTTCTAAATCCAGCTTGCACTTCTGGGAGTTCTCGGTCCACATACTGCTTGAGTCTTCCTTGTAGAATTTTAAGCATAACCTTGCTAGCGTGTGAAATGAGTGCAATTGTGCGGTAGTTGGAGCATTCTTTGGCACTGCCCTTCTTTGGGATTGGGATGTAGACTGATCTTCTCCAATCCTCTGGCCACTGCTGAGTTTTCCAAACTTGCTGGCATATTGAGTGTAGCACCTTAACAGCATCATCTTTTAAAATTTTAAATAGTTCAGCTGGAATACCATCACTTCCACTGGCCTTGTTATTTGCAGTGCTTTCTAAGGCCCATTTGACTTCACTCTCCAGGATGCCTGGCTCAAGGTCAGCAACCACACTACCTGGGGTGTACGAGACATCCATATCTTTCTGGTATAATTCCTCTGTGTATTCTTGCCACCTCTTCTTGATGTCTTCTGCTTCTGTTAGGTCCTTACCACTTTTGTCCTTTATTATGGTAATCTTTGAACAAAATGTTCCTTTCATATCTCCAATTTTCTTGAACAGATCTCTGGTTCTTCCCATTCTGTTGTTTTCCTCTATTTCTTTGCATTGCTCGTTTAAGAAAACCTTCTTGTCTCTCCTTGCTATTTTTTGGAAATCTGCATTCAATTTCCTGTATCTTTCTCTATCTCCCTCGTATTTTGCTTGCCTTCTCTCCCCCGCTATTTGTAAGGCCTCATTGGACAGCCACTTTGCTTTCTTGCATTTCCTTTTCATTGGGATGGTTTTCGTTGCTGCCTCCTGTATAATGTTGCGAGCCTCCATCCATAGTTCTTCAGGCACTCTGTCCACCAAATCTAAATCCTTAAACCTGTTCCTCACTTCCACTGTATATTCATAAGGGATTTGATTTAGATTGTATCTTACCGGCCCAGTGGTTTTTCCTACTTTCTTCAGTTTAAGCTTGAATTTTGCTATAAGAAGCTGATGATCTGAGCCACAGCCAGCTCCAGGTCTTGTTTTTGCTGACTGTATAGAGCTTCTCCATCTTTGGCTGCAGAGAATATAATCAATCTGATTTCGATGCTGCCCACCTGGTGATGTCCATGTGTAGAGTCGTCTCTTGTGTTGTTGGAAAAGCGTGTTTGTGATGACCAGCTTATTCTCTTGGCAGAACTCTATTAGCCTTTGCCCTGCTTCGTTTTGAACTCCAAGGCCAAACTTGCCAGTTGTTCCTTTTATCTATTGATTCCCTACTTTAGCATTCCAATCCCCTATAATGAGAAGAACATCCTTCTTTGGTGTCACTTCAATAAGGTGTTGTAAGTCTTCATAGAATTGGTCGATTTCAGTTTCTTCAGCACCAGTAGTTGGTGCATAAACTTGGATTACTGTTATGTTAAAAGGTCTGCCTTGGATTCGTATCGAGATCATTCTATCATTTTTGAGATTGCGTCCCAGTACAGCTTTCGCCACTCTTTTGTTGACTATGAGGGCCACTCCATTTCGTTTACGGGATTCTTGCCCACAGTAGTAGATATGATGGTCATCCGAACTGAATTCGCCCATTCCCGTCCATTTTAGTTCACTGATGCCCAGGATGTCAATATTTATTCTTGCCATCTCATTTTTGACCACATCCAACTTACCCAGGTTCATGGTTCTTACATTCCAGGTTCCTATGCAATATTTTTCTTTACAGCATTGGACTTTCCTTTCGCTTCCAGGCATCCGCACTGCAAATTTACAGTACGCTATACCAGAGTGGCACTTAAATGGCTTTTTTTTCTGGACCTGTTGCAAATTCCAGTATGCCCCTACCACCAGGAGCTGTGCTTCAAATTTGCAAAGGTAGATCCTAAAGCTTACTGTCAGATTCCAGCTATTTCCAGTATTCAGCAGGAATGAAGGATGAATTCCCCTCAGCTCATTTGGAACTGGTTCCATACTTAATAAGCAGCAGTCAGTTAGGGCTCATCACTGGAGAAGGGAAAGCACCATCTAGCCTGAAGGAGGCAATGGGGCAGCGCCTGCTGGATTCATCAGTGAAATAATCCCTGCCACCTTCACATGTGACCAGCAGCCCAAATGATCATTTCCAGCTACGTCTAAAGCAAAATCACTCAATCAAATGCCAGAAAGAGACTGTCTGGAGCTTTGAAAACCATCACAAACCAAACTCCCAGCCTTTGTGATCCTGCAAAGTTAGGCTGCAGCTAGAGAAGATGCAGCATCTGCCCTTGCCTCTCTCCACCTGGCTTGGGGCGGGGCCTGACAGGCTCTGAAGGGCTGCTGCTGCTGCTGCTGCCCACCAGCCCAAAGATGCCTTCTCCATCTGGCTTGGGGCGGGGCTTGACGGGCTTCACAAGGACTGCGGCTGCTGCTCAGCAGAGAGGGCTCCTCTTTTAAATTGTTTTTAATTTCTATCTGGTTTTAAATGAGACCATCTTGGCTGTGAGCCCTGGAAGACCTGCACCCTGCCTTGCTGGCCTTTTCCCATCTAGCCTGGGAGAATGGAGTGCTGACTGACTCCAGCTACGAAAGCTGCAGCTGTTGAAGAGGTTCTTGGGCTGGAGTATTGTTTACGGGAGTTTGAGAGAGCTTGTTGCTGTTATTGATATTATTGTTATATCTTTAGTTTTAGATCTTATGATTGACGTGGAAATCATTTCCATTTGGTTGTGCACTTTTTGATGTGTTTTATTTATTGTTTCTTCTGTTATGTTTGTAATTATGTAAATCTTGTCATGTTGTAAGCCTCCTTGAGCATAGTTTCAACTATGGAAAGCTGCATTCAAATAAAATGATGATAACAATGATTGATGATGATGAAGAAGACCTCCCTGGACCCAAAAGTGTTTAGTTAATATCACTCAGTAGGACAAGGCGGCAGTCAAGAAGATGGTGGCATTCCAACTTCAGGCATGCTTAGAGGAAATTGATTACTTGGATCCATTCCAGTCTGGCTTCAGGCACGGTCATGGCACTGAAATGGCCCTGGCCTCCCAACTTCATGACATTTGTCAGGTGAGAGATGGGAAACTGTGGCCCTGCTCATTCTCCTCGATATCTCAGACACAGTGACTGATCACCCAATAGTTCCACGGGGAGTCAGGTATATCTGCTGTCCCATCCTTATTCCTTTTTTGACCTCCCCCCCTCTGGCCATGCCCACCTCTCCCCACAATCACTGAGATGCATGATTTTTTTTGTAAACTGCCACAAGATTTGTTTGTTTGTTTCACAATCAATTGATGTATAACTTTTATGAAATAGAGAAAATAAATAATCCTCCCCCAAGCACATGCTGCAGGTGGTAAACCAACTTTTCCCCAAACTCTCAATATGTCAGCCCCTCACAACCCAGCACCCATCCACTCAAACCCATCAGTACACAACAATGAGATGCAAACAAGCAGAAGGAAGCAGGATAGAAAAGGGGCCAAAGGAGAGGAGGGAATAAAATCTCAGGCAACCTAGCCCACCTCTCACCTGGGGTACTGTGTCATTTGCCCACCTGTGCCTCTCACCTGTGGGCGCTGACTCTCACCAGACTGACAGACTCCCACTCTGTCAACACTAGGGGAAAACATG